>NC_141687.1:1984646183-1984846183 GCF_964263255.1 Lissotriton vulgaris | reverse complement strand
GGTTGCACACACCGCTTCCGTTAAAGCCCCTGAAGAGAAGCAGATGGAGCTTCGAAACGCGTCGGGCAGATCCCGTACGGAGCGGCGTCTACGAGTGGATCCCCGTCCTCACCTATACATAAACCAAGCTGCTGTTCGCGTGCTACTCACAGGTGGACACCTTCGAGCTTTGATTTATACGCGGCCGTCCAGCCGCGGAGTATGCACCACCCCGGTACCCTGGGGGTCACTACAGTGAAGCAGCAGTCGTACTTGGAATCGAGGACGGGCCCACTTGTGGAGTCCATACAGGACTTGATTGTGTGCTTCCCGGACCACACTTCCCAGAATGCACAGTCTCATTTGAGCCTCCCATCGGTGGGTGTGTTATACATAAAATGGGGAAGTGGGTCGGCGGTTGCACACACCGCTTCCGTTAAAGCCCCTGAAGAGAAGCAGATGGAGCTTCGAAACGCGTCGGGCAGATCCCGTACGGAGCGGCGTCTACGAGTGGATCCCCGTCCTCACCTATACATAAACCAAGCTGCTGTTCGCGTGCTACTCACAGGTGGACACCTTCGAGCTTTGATTTATACGCGGCCGTCCAGCCGCGGAGTATGCACCACCCCGGTACCCTGGGGGTCACTACAGTGAAGCAGCAGTCGTACTTGGAATCGAGGACGGGCCCACTTGTGGAGTCCATACAGGACTTGATTGTGTGCTTCCCGGACCACACTTCCCAGAATGCACAGTCTCATTTGAGCCTCCCATCGGTGGGTGTGTTATACATAAAATGGGGAAGTGGGTCGGCGGTTGCACACACCGCTTCCGTTAAAGCCCCTGAAGAGAAGCAGATGGAGCTTCGAAACGCGTCGGGCAGATCCCGTACGGAGCGGCGTCTACGAGTGGATCCCCGTCCTCACCTATACATAAACCAAGCTGCTGTTCGCGTGCTACTCACAGGTGGACACCTTCGAGCTTTGATTTATACGCGGCCGTCCAGCCGCGGAGTATGCACCACCCCGGTACCCTGGGGGTCACTACAGTGAAGCAGCAGTCGTACTTGGAATCGAGGACGGGCCCACTTGTGGAGTCCATACAGGACTTGATTGTGTGCTTCCCGGACCACACTTCCCAGAATGCACAGTCTCATTTGAGCCTCCCATCGGTGGGTGTGTTATACATAAAATGGGGAAGTGGGTCGGCGGTTGCACACACCGCTTCCGTTAAAGCCCCTGAAGAGAAGCAGATGGAGCTTCGAAACGCGTCGGGCAGATCCCGTACGGAGCGGCGTCTACGAGTGGATCCCCGTCCTCACCTATACATAAACCAAGCTGCTGTTCGCGTGCTACTCACAGGTGGACACCTTCGAGCTTTGATTTATACGCGGCCGTCCAGCCGCGGAGTATGCACCACCCCGGTACCCTGGGGGTCACTACAGTGAAGCAGCAGTCGTACTTGGAATCGAGGACGGGCCCACTTGTGGAGTCCATACAGGACTTGATTGTGTGCTTCCCGGACCACACTTCCCAGAATGCACAGTCTCATTTGAGCCTCCCATCGGTGGGTGTGTTATACATAAAATGGGGAAGTGGGTCGGCGGTTGCACACACCGCTTCCGTTAAAGCCCCTGAAGAGAAGCAGATGGAGCTTCGAAACGCGTCGGGCAGATCCCGTACGGAGCGGCGTCTACGAGTGGATCCCCGTCCTCACCTATACATAAACCAAGCTGCTGTTCGCGTGCTACTCACAGGTGGACACCTTCGAGCTTTGATTTATACGCGGCCGTCCAGCCGCGGAGTATGCACCACCCCGGTACCCTGGGGGTCACTACAGTGAAGCAGCAGTCGTACTTGGAATCGAGGACGGGCCCACTTGTGGAGTCCATACAGGACTTGATTGTGTGCTTCCCGGACCACACTTCCCAGAATGCACAGTCTCATTTGAGCCTCCCATCGGTGGGTGTGTTATACATAAAATGGGGAAGTGGGTCGGCGGTTGCACACACCGCTTCCGTTAAAGCCCCTGAAGAGAAGCAGATGGAGCTTCGAAACGCGTCGGGCAGATCCCGTACGGAGCGGCGTCTACGAGTGGATCCCCGTCCTCACCTATACATAAACCAAGCTGCTGTTCGCGTGCTACTCACAGGTGGACACCTTCGAGCTTTGATTTATACGCGGCCGTCCAGCCGCGGAGTATGCACCACCCCGGTACCCTGGGGGTCACTACAGTGAAGCAGCAGTCGTACTTGGAATCGAGGACGGGCCCACTTGTGGAGTCCATACAGGACTTGATTGTGTGCTTCCCGGACCACACTTCCCAGAATGCACAGTCTCATTTGAGCCTCCCATCGGTGGGTGTGTTATACATAAAATGGGGAAGTGGGTCGGCGGTTGCACACACCGCTTCCGTTAAAGCCCCTGAAGAGAAGCAGATGGAGCTTCGAAACGCGTCGGGCAGATCCCGTACGGAGCGGCGTCTACGAGTGGATCCCCGTCCTCACCTATACATAAACCAAGCTGCTGTTCGCGTGCTACTCACAGGTGGACACCTTCGAGCTTTGATTTATACGCGGCCGTCCAGCCGCGGAGTATGCACCACCCCGGTACCCTGGGGGTCACTACAGTGAAGCAGCAGTCGTACTTGGAATCGAGGACGGGCCCACTTGTGGAGTCCATACAGGACTTGATTGTGTGCTTCCCGGACCACACTTCCCAGAATGCACAGTCTCATTTGAGCCTCCCATCGGTGGGTGTGTTATACATAAAATGGGGAAGTGGGTCGGCGGTTGCACACACCGCTTCCGTTAAAGCCCCTGAAGAGAAGCAGATGGAGCTTCGAAACGCGTCGGGCAGATCCCGTACGGAGCGGCGTCTACGAGTGGATCCCCGTCCTCACCTATACATAAACCAAGCTGCTGTTCGCGTGCTACTCACAGGTGGACACCTTCGAGCTTTGATTTATACGCGGCCGTCCAGCCGCGGAGTATGCACCACCCCGGTACCCTGGGGGTCACTACAGTGAAGCAGCAGTCGTACTTGGAATCGAGGACGGGCCCACTTGTGGAGTCCATACAGGACTTGATTGTGTGCTTCCCGGACCACACTTCCCAGAATGCACAGTCTCATTTGAGCCTCCCATCGGTGGGTGTGTTATACATAAAATGGGGAAGTGGGTCGGCGGTTGCACACACCGCTTCCGTTAAAGCCCCTGAAGAGAAGCAGATGGAGCTTCGAAACGCGTCGGGCAGATCCCGTACGGAGCGGCGTCTACGAGTGGATCCCCGTCCTCACCTATACATAAACCAAGCTGCTGTTCGCGTGCTACTCACAGGTGGACACCTTCGAGCTTTGATTTATACGCGGCCGTCCAGCCGCGGAGTATGCACCACCCCGGTACCCTGGGGGTCACTACAGTGAAGCAGCAGTCGTACTTGGAATCGAGGACGGGCCCACTTGTGGAGTCCATACAGGACTTGATTGTGTGCTTCCCGGACCACACTTCCCAGAATGCACAGTCTCATTTGAGCCTCCCATCGGTGGGTGTGTTATACATAAAATGGGGAAGTGGGTCGGCGGTTGCACACACCGCTTCCGTTAAAGCCCCTGAAGAGAAGCAGATGGAGCTTCGAAACGCGTCGGGCAGATCCCGTACGGAGCGGCGTCTACGAGTGGATCCCCGTCCTCACCTATACATAAACCAAGCTGCTGTTCGCGTGCTACTCACAGGTGGACACCTTCGAGCTTTGATTTATACGCGGCCGTCCAGCCGCGGAGTATGCACCACCCCGGTACCCTGGGGGTCACTACAGTGAAGCAGCAGTCGTACTTGGAATCGAGGACGGGCCCACTTGTGGAGTCCATACAGGACTTGATTGTGTGCTTCCCGGACCACACTTCCCAGAATGCACAGTCTCATTTGAGCCTCCCATCGGTGGGTGTGTTATACATAAAATGGGGAAGTGGGTCGGCGGTTGCACACACCGCTTCCGTTAAAGCCCCTGAAGAGAAGCAGATGGAGCTTCGAAACGCGTCGGGCAGATCCCGTACGGAGCGGCGTCTACGAGTGGATCCCCGTCCTCACCTATACATAAACCAAGCTGCTGTTCGCGTGCTACTCACAGGTGGACACCTTCGAGCTTTGATATATATATATATATATATATATTCTCGCTCCCCTCCCAGGTTGTCCACCTTTGAGTAGCACACGAGCAGCAGCTTGATTTATGTGTAGGTGAGGATGGAGATCCGCTTGTAGATGCCGCTCCATAATGGATCTGCCCGACCCATTTCGTAGCTCCATCTGCTTCTCTTCAGGGGCTTTAACGGAAGCGGTGTGTGCACCAGCTGACACACTTCTCCAATTTCATATGACTCACCCGCCGATGGGCGGCTCCTATGAGACTGTGCATTCTGGGAAGTGTGGTGCGGAAAGCACACAATCAAGTCCTGTATGGACCCCACAAGTGGGCCCGTCCTCGAGCCCATGTACGGCTGCTGCTTCACTGCCGTGACCCCCAAGGCTAGGGGGGTGGTGCCTGCTCTGCGGCTGGACGGCCGTATATAAATTCTCGCTCCATTACGGAGCGGCATCTGCAAGCGGATTCCCGTCCTCACCTACCCATAAATCAAGCTGCTGCTCGTGTGCTACTCAATGGTGGACAACATTGGAGCGAGAATATATATATATATATATATATATATACAATCAAATATAAAGGTAAGAATTTTCCTAGCATGAGGGAGAACCTTATTGAGATCACATTTGATATACTAGATAATTGATAAGACACTGTAAATGAACATCCACCAAATATTGCCAGGAGTGGGTAAAATAAAACAAGTAAAGACCAATTTTTTTATGGGAGTGTGGCAAGCATCTGGCACTTAATATGAATCCTGCAATGTCCTGCTGGACTAAAGGCTTAGACTTCCCCTCAAAGAGATGATCTGATCGTGGGTTACCTCCATAAAATGATCCTACCACATGATGTCTCCAGCCGGCTACTTAGCAGGGGGGAGGCTGGCAAATGGAATGGAGTCCAAAAGACAAGATTGGCAGACAGACTTAACTGCTGAGGCCGTGTAGGGACACAGCCTTTCTCTGAGGGGCCTGCTGACAGCTCTGAGTTTGTAAGCTATCTCTGACTTCCAGGGCCCATGAGAGAGATTTGTGGCGCAGCCTGGGGGTGACCATGGCATGGATTTGCTGCAGCTAAGCGCTGTGGATCCTTCTCTTGGAGGCCATACATGTGAGACCCACTGAGTAGAGCAGACGCTACAGCGTAAACTGCGGTGGTGACCATCTCTGAGGAGGCCATGGCCGGGCGGAGATCATGACGTCATAAGCCTAGGATGTCTGAGGCACTGCAGCGCGTCCCTGGTTCTGGCTGGATCTCGGCCTTGTCCCTCGAGGAAGGGACTAGGGGAGCAGCCGACTTCCTCCTGTTACAGTAATAGCAGAGTGAAAGAGTTTGGAACTCGGTTCAGCTGTACCAGATAACAGAGAAAAGAAAATCAAAAGAAAATATATAAATACAATAGAACAAGGTCAGTACCTCATTCGGATCTACAATGGGAATTTAGAGAATCTTGGGAGAATCCCTCCCCACTATATAACAGTGGAGAAGAGAGGGGTTTCCTTGATTCACTGTTTTCCTTACCCTGGAGGCCTTGAAGGACATATTTATGTCTTGTGACTGGGGCTGAGCGTGTTTTCAAAAGTGCTACTTGGCGAAAGATGTGCTAGATGCCACACATAATTATGAGCTAAAGAAGATGCCCCTACCAACACAATTAGTATTTTATGAAAGGTTAATGTACACAGGGTAGTGCTTTGGAGCCATCATGGATCGCTGGGCTCCACTTACCACTACTCTGCGACCACTGTGAGATGAGTTACGTCCATGGGATTGGAAGAACAATAAATAATCCTGTATATGGACCATATTGAACTGTGAGATACTGCTGTGGATAGCAAGCACTTTACCCCACTCCCCTGCAGGTATTATCCTGTCTTTGATATAGTGATCAGTGCCCTGTAACTGCCTCACTCGAGGTACAGCCACTTGACCATGGTAAGTGGTGAGGATATAGATATATTACATGATGTCGCTAGGTAACCTTGTCATATAATGCACTTGTAAAATATTTATTGAGTCCAGTGAGACTCGTTGGAACAACCTTAACCTCAGCCCTAGGTGGCTATGGCTTTTAAGCAGCAAGGCTTGAACAAAGGAGCTTGGAGTAAAGCATTTATCAGTACCAAACAATGAAATAAGAAAGTCACACAACACAGAAGAAACACAACACCAAGTTATAAACATAGTAAATATTTTTATGAATTTTTAGAGTCCTTGATGACAATGCTCCAGAGGATTACGGAGATACAGATTTTTAAAGGCTTTATCACCTTTAAAATCAACTGCAGACAAACATTGGTCAACAAACAATTTGGGAAAGTTAGTTTGGCTACTTCGGCCTAGCTTGGGCGACCAAATATGACAGGATGAAGGACTAGGGGCCAATAAGAATACTTTGGACAGATACCTGGCCACTAGAGCATTTTCCAGTCCAGTTTCAGTCTTGGATGAAGGTCTAGGGGGCCAGTAAGGATACTTTGGACAGTTACCTGGCCACTAAAGTATTTTCCAGTCCAGTTCCAGCCTTTACAGCAGGACCACCATAGACTATAATGGAGTGGTCCTGATGCTGGGGATACAGGATAAAAAGATGCTCCAGTTGTTTTGCGATTGACAAGGGTGACTTTGTGGTGGTTCCATGGTTCACGGGGGATGTTGGGTGAATTGGTCCACAACGGTCAGGGCTGCACAAAGTCCTCTTTCTGGGGGTAAAATGACAGCAGCAGCTGGACTTTAGGTCTCCGGATACAGCGGTTGAAGACAAATCCTTTAGTGGGGGATAGAGTCCCTTTTGGGCAACCAATCTGGACTCCATTGGCACTCTTAGGTCCAACTGACTCTGATGCAACTCTTGGCTATTGAGGATTGGTCTCTTGGGGTGCCCAGCGGTAGCTAGCAGAGACTCTTCTCTGGTGGTGAGCAACTTGCCTGTTTGGGCTTCTTCAGCTCTTTTATCCCTGGATCTCGTTCCAGGAGACCAGCTGACTGATCCCTTGAGTCACTTCTCTGGTCTGGGGATCAACTTCTCCTCAAGTGAGGAGCCACGGGCACAGTCCAAACTTCACTCGCCCAAAGCGCAGCAGGTGCAGCTTCTTCATGCACAGTTCCGAAGGCAGCAGGGCAGCCCTTCTTTAGTTATTTTTCCAAATCAAGCATGATCCCATGTTCAGGGTGCCAGGGGTGCCATATTTATCCCAAGAAAGTGCCTAAAGGGGGCCACGCGGTCACTAGCCAATGGGCTACCAGGTTCCCTCCTTTATGGTAATGACTTTCCAGCAATGTGTGGCTCCCAACAATTCCAGAGTGCACTATTCTGTCCACTCCCAAGATGTCAGCACCCTTCCTTGGCTGTTAGGAGCTTGGTAGCCCACCTTAGAGCTGTGGCGACCAGTAGGCAACACGTCCACAGAAAAACCGGTTTGGGCACTGGTCTTCCCTCTCTGGCCCTGTCTCCATCAAGTCTACAAGAACAAAAGACAGCCCCTCAGGAGTATAATCACCTTTTGTCTATCAAAGGTGGCTTCTCCTTTGAAGCTCTCCTTCCAGGTTAACACCCGAGCGGCGATCCCTTTAGGGGAGGTCACACCTTAGTCTGCAGCAGGCTGTGCTTGGTCCTAAGTTTGTGAATCATTCACACTACTCCCCAGTCGGGCAGAAAGCTGTCTGTGGGTTGTTGCCCGTGTAAGGCTACTGGACCACTGGGACACAGACTTACTTTAATAGTGAAATTAAATTCGACCTGGGCATCAGGTTGGGTTTAATGCCACAATTAATTTGATACCATACAGTACCCAGCCAAGCAGTCCCATTCAGAAGTTAGCAAGGCTAGGGTGCCAGCCTGCAACCTAGTAGTAGCCAATGGGACTACTAACTTTTCCACTGCAAGCGTCAGTTTTAGGGGTTTTGCTGCAAAGACATTTGTACACATACATGTCCCTCTTAAACATATACAGCTCCCTGCTATAGGGCTCTCTAGGCCTTCTGTAGGGGAGACATACATATATTGTTAAGGGAAGTGTGGCTTTGCCATTGAATTGAATGGCAAAGTCGAAATGGCAGTGTAAACATTGCCCCTCCAGTCAGCAGTGGCAGGCTGAGAGCCATTTTGTACTTTGTCATACACAAGGTGGCACAATCAGTACTGCAGTCGTGTGTGGTACTCTGCATTACATGCACTAGAGACTGATAAGTAAGTCAGTATTTGCCAATTGGGGACAGTCAATTCGACATACACTTCGTAAGAGGTTAGAACACTGGCACTGAGTCTGGTTAGAAGGCCTCAGTGCGCTCTCAAAACTAAAAAGACTACCAGCATCAGTCCAAAAAGAGGTGTTTCCTTACAAAAATGATACACCCATAAGATCGACACGGCAAACGCCATGGACCACTATATAGGGAGTACAAGATCAGACAAGCTGTCTCCTGAAAGAGAGAGTGCGCATGCCTCCTGAAAACCTACTACAAAAATTAGACTACATATACTGGCAGTCATAGTACAATCAAAACTCGCTCTGGAAAATACCATTGAAAACATTGCATAGAAGTAAACTTACTTATCTACTCAAAGTAAACCAGTGATCACTAGAAACGGAAAAGACTGTGAAACAAATGACAAAGGAATTGACAGATCTTTGCTCCTTGGTCTAGTCTGTAACATATCTTGCCTATGTACTAAAGGACAGAGTTGAGGAAGCAGAGTGAAGGACATGCCAAAGCAAAGTTTGCTTCCTACAGTTTCCTGAAGGGCAGAGAGGGACACATCTGAAACATTCTTGGAGCATTGGATTATTGAAGACATATCCAAGGGGCTTATCACTTGTATTTGTTATCAAGAGAGTACATAGAGCAAATGTGCCACAGCCTCCCCGGATGATAGCAAAAATCCTGACTTATCATGACAGAGATTTATCCTCTGCATCGTAAGAAAAAGAAGAACCTACTACACAAATCAAACCACAAATACTGGCAGCCATAGACCAATTAAAACTCTTTCTGGAAATAACATTGACAACATAGCAGTGGAAGTAAACGTACTCATCTACTCTAAGTACACTAGTGATCACTGGAAACTGAATAGATTGTGAAACAAATGACAACTGGATTGACAGATCTTTGCTCCTTGATCTATTTTGTAAGAGATCTTGCCAGTGTACTGAAGGACAGAGTAGAGGAAGTAGAGTGAAGGGCATGCCGAAGCAAACTTGTGTTGGATTGGCCGGAGATGATTGGGAGAACAGGGCTGCCCAGACCATTAGGACGCAGGAGAGAGATACAAGCAAATGAGTGCCTCCCTGATCGACTCTGGCGGGAGCGAGGTCTGTTGACTCCCAGAGACGATGTTCAGATAGTGGTTTATCAGGATGTTACACTAAATGTTGACAATCAGACGGAAATACAGCAAACCCTGAGTGAATGCACCAAAAAAATTAAAATATTCAAAAGACGAGATGAGAGGAGAGGAACGGATGACACATAATCCAATCACCTGCCTCTGCAGAATCTACCATGAACCTGCCCTAGTGAGCTGGTTGCTTGATACTGCTGCACTAATTCCCAGAGATGATGTGTGTTAACCTGACTGACCTTTGGGGGTGTCTGATCTGTAGCTGATATATATGTAAACTTTTCCTCACCATAGACGGATGAAATAGCTTTAGTTAACCAAAATTAAGATGTAAGTAATGGAGCGCTGGGATGGCGTAAGCCTCTTTCAGTTTTTCAGTCATATTTCCTAACAGGACCCACAGCATTAGGATAGGACTGCTGGGGATACTAGTCTTGCTGGTTGGTTGATTCTGTTTTCTGCCTGGGCGGCTGCTGACCGTTAAGCTACTATAGCTCGAGCATCTGTCGTGTGTCAGGTCAAAAGTTCAAGGGTAACATGTTGCTGGTATTTACTATGAAACGAAAGGTAATCCACAAGTTATTGTAATTTGTTTACTGTGTTTGCCCAGGTGCATGGGGGAGGAATGGTAGTTCATTCCTAATTCACAGCATTGGTTGCAGACAGTATGAGGAGTGGAATAATTATGGCAGGATACGCAAAGAAGGGTCAGAAAGTGGCTGAAGGGACCATATACCCACATTTAGATGGGTACAAAAACTAAACTTCTCACATGGAGTGTTAGAGGCCTCAACTGGTATATAAAGAAATATAGAGTGCACATGCATCTTAAAAGTCTCTCTGTCACTGTTGTCTTCCTCCAGTAGATATATCAGATTGATGCAGCAGAGCGCAAAGTAAGAAAAGAGTTTAGGGATCAACATGCTCGACTTATGCCCATGAGGTATCAATGTTGATGGGTCCAAGGGTCCCCTTTAAGCTCATAAACTCCCCAGTTGATATAGAAGGTGGATATACTCCTTTATGGTCTCTTGAAAATGTGTTTGCTCAATTCATATGCCCAAACTTAGATGATAGTTTTTTTAATTGCCATTGATATTGTAATAAGTTATTCAGGAATCGTAAATGTATTTCAAAATACATCTCAATGGAGCCACCATGAAGTGTGCAGGTATGCAACGAGGTGTTGCATATGAACTGACTCCAACTGTCATTCTTCGCAATTCAACATTCTAAGAAGCGTAAAAGGTGCATAATTAAACCGGTAATAATGTGGTACTTCACAATATAAACCTATAGATTATTAGAGATTACAATTGCATACTGGATGGGAACTTGGACAGGCTGACGGGGAAATCTCACATGAAATCAGCAATGTCTGCCACACTTACTGACAGCCTGTCCAGGCAGGACGTCATAGATGCGTGGAGGATGTTGCACCCAGCAGAAAGAGAATACAGAGGTTACTTAGCAGCCCACCACATGTATAGTAGAGTCAACATGATACTAATATCTAGGAGTCTTAGTGTAAATGTAAAGACAGCTAAACATTTGAACAAATTCCTCTTCGACCATTCGCTATTGCTCATAAGCTATCAGAGGAATATCCTGACAGGCGGATCATAAATTTGAAGACTCAACCTAGAAACGCATAACGACCCACTACTATGTGCGGAGATAATGCAATCTCTGGAACCATATATAGAACGTAATTGGAATACTTCTACCTCCAGGGCAATTGAATAGGAAGATCTGAAAGAAGTTATAATGGGGGAATGCATGAGCAAGATAACTAGGAGGAGAAGGGAGCTGCAACTTAGACTAAACAAAAATGGGAGACGTTGATGGCAAAACTGCAGAGAACTGAGCCATGAACAAAGCACCATCCCAAATAAACACCCAGAAAATTGGAGTCTTCTTAGACAAGTTCAAAGTCCTGAGACTATCTCTGGAGGCTATAAAGGATTAGATACAGAACTTGGGAAAGAAAAGCGACTGGTGGCTACCATTCAATAAAACACAAGGAGCAGACAGAATCCCCCTGCCTATTCCCCTCGTAGTTCTATTGATCTTTCTCAGCAATACTTATGAACAAGTTCATAAAATTGTACAACAAGGCTAAACACATGGGTAGCTTGCCAGAAATTATATAAGAACCCATTATAATTATGAAGCTGAAACCGGAGAGAGATTCTGTTTTCCGGGGCTCTTTTAAGCCACTCTACATGTTAAATGTGGACACAAAGTTACCTGCAAAAGTCTTGGTGAATTGCCTGAGAGCAGTGGAGGATGTCTTGATTCATAAAGGCCAGTGTGGATTATCACCACACCGTAATACATCCATGACCCTTAGAAAGCTCACTCATGTAATACATGACACAGAAAGGCAAAGCTTAGGAGCCATTCTCCTAGAACTTGATATCAGAAAAGTATCCAATACTCTTTGTTGGGAATATATGTTCAAAGTCCTAAACAGAATGGGCTCTGGGCCACAATATATAAAATGGGTGACGCTCTTATACCAAAAACCTGTGGCATGTATTAGGTCTGAGAGGTGAACATTGGCAAAATGGAATGTGGAAAGAGTCACTAGGCAAGGGTGTACCATGCCCTTTCTGCTCTTTGAGCTAGCCCTGGAACCATTAGCAATATGTCTGAGGGAATCTCACCACCCATGGGCAATTAAGGTATGAGAGAATACCCCTATGGTCCCTATGTATGCAGATTATCCCTTTGGCTTCTGTGCCTGTACTGTTCTTTTGCAAGAACTGAATGATTTTGCAATGGTCTCAGGTCTGTACACCCATGGAGCAAAACCACTGCTACATCTTCTTGCACAGCTGGAGGATGGACCGATAGAGGTGCGTTAGAAATCTGCCCTTCCTGCAGGGTCAACAAGGATTTATTTTGCCTGTTTGCTAAGCACTATTGTTGCTGGCTATAGAGCCCTGCGCACTTTACTCCTGCTAAACCAGTGGTAAATTGCTTGTGCTCCTATTTTCACCATAGTAAAACTGGTATACACCTGATTGGTTTATTTAATTTGCCTATAAGTTTTAATATATGGTACCAAGTGAACTCAGGGCATGTAAATTAAATGCTGCCAGTGAACTGCAGCAATTAATATGCCATCCACTGCAGTGACACTGTAAAGAATGTCTTCCGGCCTACTATTCTAGCACGGCTGTGCAGTTTTAAACTGCAAAATCAACCTAATCAAATAACCTAGTTTGACAGGCCTAAAACTTTATTTTAGATATTAATAAGTCACCACATAGTAGGCCTTATTGTCAGTAAAACAGGGTGCATGGTATTTAAAAGTGTGACCTGTAATTGTTTACTGTTAATCATTTCCTTACAGTGAACATAACCTAAAAACAAGTTTCACTGTAGCAGGGGTGGCTGTTCCAATGGGAAAGCAATAAGATGCAACATTATGTTGAATACATGTTGTATTTGCCTAGGAAATCACTACAAACTTAATTTTTTGACTTTCTGAAACATCTGATGCAAGCCAAAGTCAATGGTAAAGTCAGATTTGTAATAAATATTTTGGAAAGAAGACATTTTAAAAAAGTTACCTTGGGCCTGCCTGAAGTCCCTGGAAGCTAAATCAGCATTGTTGCTCTCCCTATTGTGCTACCCAGTAATTAGCATTTAAATAAGGGTGAACGAGGTGTGATTGCAAGAGATTTGATGGATCTTTCAACACCAAACAATGGCACACATTGTTGATGTCTGAATTGCACAGTTACAGAGGTAGCAGTTGATTTTTAAACTTTCTCAGAGTGGACTTTATTTTTAACCAGAGTTATGGAACCCATCACAATTTCAAGATTTACAGTAAATCTGCTGATCTCATGTCTTTCACATTGAGATTCTATCAGCTAAAACAAGGTGGAATATCCAGGTTAAATACTGGGAAGGAAATGATGACTAAATATGAGATATGGTGACAAAGTTATTGATTCCTCAAAATTCACAATTTGTTGGGTGATTCATGGCGTCCAGCTTATCAGCTCATTATTTCACCCTACAAGCATGGCCCAACACTAGGTGTTACCAGTATCATTAACTCCCAGGGGAGGGCATTTCCAGCCACATTTTGATGCACACCTTGTGGACTTTTGCTTGTTACAAAACATATCTATTTTAATTTCAAAACTGAACTACTGAGATATTTGGTCAAACATTTCAAACCAGCTGCTGTTTTGAGTGTTAAATGATATTATAAAAAAAAAGAGTTTTGCCTCTATATTCAGTTTTTCAAAAACATTGTTTGCCGCTTTACACTATGAAGTCCGTTGAGCGTGATATATCAACTCTTGCTGGGAAGTTAATAAAAGGGCCATCAAGTGTACAGAAAAAAAAAATCTCTTCTCACAGTCCAACATCTCTAACAATCAGTAACAGTAAGCATTGCAGAATGTTGCTTTCTTTGATCACGCCAAAGATTAGATTAGATTAGATTTGTTGTGACGTCATTTACTGAATGACGTTTCTTGGTTTAACTCACTAAAGCCACGACCCATGCTTGGCACAGCTAAATGAAGAGTGCAGTGTCATTCTCCCTTTGTGAATTGTGTTTTTTTTCACCGCACACGCCTGGAGAATTGCTAAGATTTTTTGTACAGTGGGAGAAGCGAGAAAAATGTGACAAAACAAGGAAGCGAAGGGGAGAGAGGGAAACAGAGACAAGCTATATAAAGAAGCACAGAAAGAAAAGGCGTGGGGCAGGACAATAAAAGGCGGCGGTAGAATGGCCAGTTATGTATCAGAGCTGCAGTGAAGCTGGGTGCTCATGAATGGTTGTATTGATCCTCTGGACTTTGGAACAAATCTTCATTCAATTCGGTAGCCAGCGAGGAAGGCAGCTGTGTGGTACTGGTGCTCAGAGCATTCAGCATGAGCTCACAGAATAACACTTTGAGGGAGGAAAAAGCGAGGCAACCTAAACTGAACAATTGTGAAGCCCTGGGCGCAGCCAGAGCTGTGAACATGGAATCCAAAAGGTGGCAAGAATGCAGGGCTAGAAAGAATCTGTCTGTGTTCAAGCAGCATGTCCTCTGTTGTTCTTATTCATGAGGTGCTTCGAGGAAGGGGGCGATCATGCAAAGAAGGGAGAAGATGGTCTATTCTTCAAAAATGAAAAATCAAACAAATGTGAAGCTACACTGAAAGGTCAGGCAGGCAAGAAAGGAGTAAAACATATTTTCTAAATGTATAACAGGAGGAAAGAAAGTCCCATAGATACGCCAAGGATTAATGTCACAAAATTGTGTAATTGTAACAAAGAAAGTATAAATCAAAAAAGACATGACACACAAAGGCATTCAGGTGAACGTAAAGTAATAATTCTGTAGCACCGTATTATGTACTCTACATGCATTTACTCACAAAGGCCAGTCAGTCAGTCAATCAATCCCTTTTATTCAATTAATAAAAATCTGAAAAAGACACAAGATACAGAATATAAATAATCACAGTCAATACAATACAATAATTATAATCAATTAGAAATAAAAATATGAACGTATCAAGTTTAAAATTAACATATCTCATGTGTTCACTAAAAATTTTTTAAAATATATATCTTTTCATTTAAAAAATTTCCATTTGACAATCAGCTTCAGGGTATTAAAAGGCACCAGCACTATTAAGAAGGTTCAATTGTAATTGGTCTAAGCCGTAAATTAAAATGCTTCTTATTAATGCGAACACTTGCCAATAGGAAGCTTGCTACGTGAAATGTAACACGTGCACTAGGTAAAAGTTGTAAAAACAGGAGTGCTGGCCTGACCTGTAAAAAGCCTGCCTCCCGCAAGATAGATAACAGATATTTTTTCCTAATCTGGGCATAGTGTTCACCGAACATAATAAAATGGAGTGTGTCCTGTGCAGAAAACTGGTTGCAATTGCACGGATTTGCGTTTAATGGCGTATCCCAAGTAGAATAAGAACCCAACATAAAATGTATCAGATGTAAACGAAACCTGGTTAAGAGAAAGCAATGAAACGGTCTAGTTACAAAAACAAGATAAGGTTCAGGACCTGGAACAGATAAAAGGGCATAGTTCCTTCTGACAAGCGGTTTTCTCATCTCTGTCTCCTCCCTCTCTGCCGTGAACAGGTTTACCAGAGTGGATTTAATCTCCATGAGATCCTCTTTTTTGATGCGTTCTGGGAAATGAAAAAGCTCAATGCGCCCCACCTTCATGAGCATTCCTTTGACATATGCCAACCACAAAGGCATTTTGGAAATAATAAAGTAGTACTCATGTAATACTCTGTTTATGTCCTGGTATATCCTTTTCCTCACAAAGGCATTTTGGGCAACGCAAAGTAATACCCCTGTAGTAATCTATTATGTACTCTTACATGCTGTTACAGGGATTCTGCACAAACACAGAACTATGCTTATGATTGTGGGACCTTAGTATGTAGGGACTGAGTCATCCCACCACCCTAGCACTCATGAGCCCAAGATTGACTGGCTATAGGGCCTCACTTGCCCTCCTACTCACTCACAGACAAACAAGTGATTAGGCACCCCAGAACACAACACTCCCGACTCTCTCGGGAATTGCAGTTGCCAGACATTCCCTTTCCCTCCCACTCTTGTACTCATCCACAACAAGATCTGACAGAGACACAAACACAAACAAGTTTAAAATGTTTATTTTAACTATGGTGCCACAATAAGCAGAAAAATGCATAGCACAAATAAGGTCAGCATAGCAAGTAGCCTGTAAATCATAAAAGGTGCCGTCATTATATACGACAGTGTAGCCTAACTCCCCTCCCCTTGTATAGAAGCAAGATGATTATATATTAGAAGATCTCTGGGCGTTATCTACAGACCCCGTACATCAGTCTTTAGATGGTAGAATCTACATCGCAAGTGCTGCCATGCTCTTCTCCCTGGAAAGGTCCCTCTCCAAGTATTAGCCACCTATCAGTGTATTCAAATAAGACCAAGGTAAATGTTCCCAAAGAACAGCTGCATCTGTATGTTTTGTCTAGTTGCTAGGGCCTGACTAGAACAGAATAACACGGGGCATTGTTGTTCCACCTAGCACACAATATTCAGACTAAATCCGAGGAACCCACAATATATGCAAAATAACTGGTAGTTCTTGTGTGAAAGTTGCTAAAAGAGTTTTTTTGAAAAATAAGCTTGTGTATTGACATGTACAAAGCAGGGGACCGCCTGCAGCATTTTCATGCTAACTTAAGGAAGACAACCTCATCACTACTCAAAGAACTCAAAAAGCCATTTTGGAGAACGCAAAGTAGTACTCTTGTAGTGCTCTATTATGCACTTAGACACCTTTATTCACAAAGGCATTTTGGGTAGAGTAAAGTAGTACTCATAAGGCTTTGTAAATTGTCCCCAAAATATCTACAATTGTGTCAAAATGGCAATATTGAGTGAATGTTAAATATACATTTAGAACACATTTTTGCATTGTTTGTGATAGGAGTTGGCAGTTTTGGGCTAATTTCCATAGCCATGTAAGAGTATGGTCAGGCACCCCCGCAAATAGGCATCATGAACCCGGTGGTGTTAACAGGTATAGTTATTTATGACCCTGTCCTAGCTAGACCTCTGCAGACAAAAGCTATTAAAAAATCTAAACTAAAGAAAAATGATAAACAACACAGTAATCAGGAGTTAACCACAGCAAAGAAATTAAGAGAAACAGAGGGGGAATGAAAGGGAGAGGGGCAGAGAGAGGTCTGGAAGGACGACCAAAAGGAATGACATATAAAATAAGGAAGGAACTGTGGATAAAAGGATGAATGCAAGGATAAAAGGACTGATGGATGGAAGGGGAAAACAAGATTTACATGGGTGGGTGAAAGAAAGTGTTTGGAATGATGGAAGGCTGAATGAATGGGTGGATGGATGAATAGATGGCTGGATGGAAGGTTGAAAGGATGAATTGGTGGATTGATAAAAGGGGGGTGAATTGTTGGTTGATGAAAATGAATGGATGGATGGATGAATGCGTAAAAGTATGGAGGAATGGCTGAAAGTTGGAAGCGCGAGTAAAAGGATGCATGCTAGAAACTAATGATGAGAGGGTGGATGGATGGAATGGTGAAAGGATGGATGTTTGGCTGGAAACATGAAAAGATGGATAGATCGATGGATGCATGACAGACTTGAAGAATGGAGAAATAGATGAACAGAAAGCTGGATTAAGCGACCTCATCAAGAGTGTGTAGATTTTACGCGCTTTGCCCACCTGATCGCGTTAGAGGGATGGATCAAAGTGAGGGTATTTTAGTTTTCTGTCTACTCCCTTGGTGGAATGGGCGCTATTAGTCGCACTAGGGCAGGGGCCCGAGAAGAGGAGTCTGTTGTTTGTGTCATGAAGATGAAGGCTGTGGCCTCGTCTGGAGGAGCCCAGGATGGGTGCCTTTCGGTTGACGGTATGCAAGGGATCGGCCTCTTTCATCTCGCTGCGCACCAGCACAACAAGCATACCCAGCTTTACACTGCATTTGGTTGTTTTTGCTTGGCCTTGTTAGGGGATCATGCATTTCTTCCTCATCCGCCCAATCTTCACGTCCCTGGTTATGGGCCGAGAGGCTTCAAAAACCCGAGTTTGAATCTGTTAAAAAATAAGGATGTGACTACTTATACCACATTGTGATCTGATTAGTATTATAATGACATAGATCATTCATGGCAGGGGAAATCTGTTGCAACACATTTGCCCCCTGAAAAAGAGTTGCACTTGGAAGAACCCAAGCAACAGACAACTCCACTAATATAATAAGAGATGATTCTGTGGTCCTTTGGAAGATGCATGCATGAAGTTTCCAGTATTGTATTTGGGTGTTTAAAGTCTGTAATTGCCACTAAGACAGCTTCGGGACATAAGTGGAACACAGCCATTCAAATTAAGGTTGTAGAAACACAGAATTGCAGCAGTGGAAGAAAACCTAATAATTGTGCCCATCCCCTGCTATGATGCTGATAACAGCTAGGGCCCGGCCCATTTGGAAGCTAGGGGCCTTGGTCTTTCCTGGCTCAAAAGCCCTGCGCTCAATAGTGACATAAACAAGCCGTTCGGTGGACGCATAGGGTAAAGAGAGCGAGAAACTGCCTGTGAACTAGGCAGGTCACTATGGGGCTGTCGCCACGCCCCATACGCTTTGTAGTTCAGGGTGCAAAACTGGGCTGTTATCTTGAGCAACTTACCCTCAACAAGAGATAATTTATTGTCTATTAAAAAATAACAATATGCCTCAACCCGTCGCGGATTTGCGCTACTAGGGCTGCCCACCTAGCCCCATCCCTAATAAAACCCTGTCAAAGTTGATTGGTGTTGCCTTGCCCACTTCTAAGGTTCTCGTCGTTCGATGCCCACCCCTCTTGCACCCCACCATAGGCGTCGTCACCAATCAGGGTGAGCGGCAGTGTCACAAGTCAAGAGTGTGCGGAACATCAAGCGCACTAGGACGGGGTGTGCACTACACCCCTTCATTCAGGGCCTTCATGCAGATTCCAATTGGGCTGCTCTTAAGGATGAACAGGAAGGCAAACCTGTTCAGCCATTTTTAGGTCTCGGCTTGGCAGCTCATGCGCTGCCTCAGCGAGACATAAAGTAAACTATATGTTGGCTCAAACTCCGTGGAATTTCTCCTGCCCCTTGTGATTTGTTTAAGTCTGGGATTGCTGTTGCTATCTTTTTTTCTGTTGGCTGTAGATCCGATGCATCACTTCCCTTTTTATCGGAAGCAGAACCAATCAACTACTGTTTTTTTGCACTGTCTGGCTTTGTTAGTTTTGTTTAGGAACTTCTTGTTTTTTTTGTTATGCCACAAAAACAGACGTTCAGATTCATGTTGTAAGTTTTTGCTCTTTTAAGTTATTTCAAATCGACAAGAAGCTTTTGTCCTTCATTAGGAAAGGAACATTCCTGGAAGCATCTAGGGCCATCTTTAAGGCCACTGATTCCTTTGTGTAAAATTAATGATTGTATTTTTTAATACAAGCAACAATTAGGCATAAAGACTATGTGCTACGCTGTGTGATTAAATATGTTTAGGCCTCCGTGATGACCGTAGATCTGTGGAAATTCTTTAGCATGCTTCTTACTGTAGTGACGTTTAACTCTCTGTAAATTGCCTCTATTCAGGGCTCAGTTCCTTGACGCCCTGTTCAGAGAGACTTCCCGCTAGACCCTAGACAGGACAGAAATTGCAGTCACGTGGAAGGCCCCCACACTTCCTAAAATTAAAGCGGATGTATTTCCATCCTAACACTGAAATGATTGAGATAATATTTACTTACGGAAGACTTTCGCGGACACGGCTCACGCTTATTTTAAAGTCTGTAAAAAAATATATATCTTTCACTATTAGTTCATAGCGTTTTATAAATATTGGCCCCGTTTGCAAACACCCCCGTCCCTTGCTTCTGCAGCACAGGACTATTCATGTTAAAGAAAACATGAAAACGGAGAGATGAAAAGCCGTCATCTGTCGTTGTACCCCTGGCTCACCCACCTCATAGATTTGTGGGTGTATTTGACCCCACTAACTAACCTTGATTTATTCCCGACCCATGTTTACACCCCGGGGCAGATTTTTTGCCTGGGCTCCTTTTAACTCATTTACTGTGGCAAATGAGTTTATGTTTCAACAGACTTGTCGTCTCCTAATTCGACTTAATCTAAACACACTCTCTAAACCATCACTGGAGCGCTTTAAAGGGGCAATGGAGTCAGCCATGCATGGGGGCAATAAAAACCCTTCTCTGGCAGCCACCCTTTCAAATAGAACTTAAATGTACTCGGAAAACCATCCACCCACACTCATTTTTAAGACAATTTTTAATTTCGTTTCATGCCAGAATGCTCCATCTGTTTCCCGTTCAACACAAATGTCTTTATTAGTTGTGGTATTGTGTTTAACACAGGTATGAGTTTTTTCTATCTGTAATAGAGCGTCATTAGTAAACTTGTTAACCTAGATGTCCATAAACAAGTTTTATTAAACAGAAAAATCCACTCTTTGTTAAACCTTTGTCCTGCTGGCAAAGCGCACAGAAGCTGAAAGATACGGGATTTCTTAACCATCTGTGCATTATCCCTGATGTGTTTGATAACACTTTTGCATATGATGTTTGTTGCACTCCTTTTAAAGAAACCCGTAACACGACTATGTTACAGAGGGTCTCTGTAATGAGTAATGCCCATTTGAAAGAATGTAAACACCCCAAAAATAACCCCTTTCGTGGGATAGTTACTTTGGTATGGACACGCCTTGAAAAACATATTCTCTCACTTCTTTATTTGGGCGCTTTATAGAGCCTACCAGTGAAAGGTAAATCGTCTCTAGGCGTTTCTTGGTATCAAGTACACATCGATCTACAGGTAAACCCATGTGCCTAAAGCAAACTCCCCGTATGCCTTTGTTTCGTTCCCCATTTGCAGCTACAAAACGGTGACATAACATTGGTGAGTGGAGCTCAGAAACGCAAACGTTTTTCTTAGCGCTCAGGAGGCGGAGTCAGACCAGGGTTGGGCAAGGACATGTGTGTTCTATATAGAAAAAACCACAGTGGTGTGAAGTAAAGCACAGTTGATCTTAGGAAAGGCCATTTTATGTCATTTTAGACTCTTCCCCTTTATTTATTGAGGGGCTTTGTATAGAGCTATATGTTCACTTTGTGTTATTCGGGCATTGTTTTACATTATACTCAAGCGCATAAACAAATGTGTGCACAGAGGTGTCAATGCACCTGCCCTCTTTGTCCTATGACCCAGAATGCCCCCTCAACCAGCCAACGGCCACATATTTTAAAATGCACATTTTTACATTTTCAATTTTTCTTTCAACTCCGTGACTTTGAACCATTCCTCAATTTAACAACTTCTATTTTACTTCATGTACAATTTAATGTACTACTGGCTCTCATAGCTTTATTGGTGCGTGTATATATGTGTGCTGGCACACGCGCATGTTGTGTATATGCCATGTCACTTAAAAATAACATGAAACTTCAAGCTAGTTTACAAATAAACAGCATCACCTCAACACAGAACAAAAACAACATAATTTGGCACCACATAAGCACCAGTTCAGCTACACAACATCGGCATAACTCATCACCACAACACCACTCAGTACCACCTCAGCATCACTCAGCACCACCTCAGCATCACTCAGTATCACCTATGTATCATTCAGCATCACACAAGCATCACCTGGGAACCAAAGCACCACCACTTCAGCATCACCTCAATATAATTCTGGTTCACCTAAGCATCACCTCCGCCACTGCTCACAATCACCTGATCATTACTCCACACCACCTCAGCATCACTCACCACCACCTCAGCATCACCTCAATATCATTCCGGTTCACCTGAGCATCAACTCCGCCACTGCTTACATCCACCTCAGCATCACTCCACACCACTTCAGCATCACCTCAATATCATTCCGGATCACCCGAGCATCACTGCTGCCACTACTCACAATAATATCAGCATCACTCCACACCACTTCAGCATCACCTCAATATCATTCCGGATCACCTGAGCATCACCCCCGCCACTCCTCACAACCACTTCAGCATCAGCTCAATATCATTCAGGATCACCTGAGCATCACCTCCGTCACTACTCACAACCACCACAGCATCACTCCACACCACTTCAGCATCACCTCAATATCATTCCGGATCACCTGAGCATCACCCCCGCCACTACTCACAACCACTGCAGCATCACCTCAATATCATTCCAGGTCACCTGAGCATCACCTCCGCCACTACTCACAACAACCTCAGCATCACTCCACACCACTTCAGCATCACCTCAATATCATTCCGGATCACCTGAGCATTACCTCCTCCAGTACTTATAACCACCTCAGCATCACTCCACACCACCTCAGCATCACCTCAATATCTTTCCGGATCACCTGAGCATCACCGCCGCCACTGCTCACAACCACCTCCGCATCACTCAGTACCACCGCAGTAGCATTCCGGATCACCTGAGCTTCACCGCCGCCACTACTGACAACCACCTCAGCATCACTCAGTGCCACCTCAGGATCACTTAGTACCACCTCAGTATCATTCCGGATCACCGGAGCATCACCTCCGCCACTGCTCACAACCATCTCAGCATCACTCCACACCACTTCAGCATCACCTCAATATCATTCCGGATCACCTGAGCATCGCCGCCGTCACTGCTCACAACCACTTCAGCATCACTCACAACCACCTTAGCATCACTCAGTACTACCTCAGTACCACCTCAGTATCATTCTGGATCACCTGAGCATCACCTCCGCCACTGCTCACAACCACATCAGCATCACTCCACACCACCTCATCATCACCTCAATATCATTCCAGATCACCTGAGCATCACCGCCGCCACTGCTCATACCACTTCAGCATCACTCACAGCCACCTCAGTACCACCCAGTACCACCTCAGTATCATTCTGGATCACCTGAGCATCACCTCCGCCACTGCTCACAACCACCTCAGCATCACTTCACACCACTTCAGCATCACCACAATATCATTCCGGATCTCCTGAGCATCACCGCCACCACTACTCACAACCACCTCAGCATCACTCCACTCCACTTCAGCATCACTTCAATATCATTCCGGATCACCTGAGCATCACCGCTGCCACTGCTCATAACCACCTCAGCATCATTCCACACCACTTCAGCATCACCTCAATATCATTCCAGATCACCTGAACATCACCTCCGCCACTATTCACAGCTACCTCAGCATCACTCTACACCATTCAGCATCACCTCAATATCATTCCGGATCCCCTGAGCATCACCTCCGCCACTTCTCACAACCACCTCAGCATCACTCCACACCACTTCAGCATCACCTCAATATCATTCCGGATCACCTGAGCACCACTCAACACCACCTCAGCATCACTCCACACCAGTTCAGTTTGGCATAAAAATTTGACATCTACTAATTCTCCACAAATAACTGTCCACTACTCCTATCTAATTAAAATACTATTTCACAACATCCACCCTCCCGTTGTTTATATCCCATACCTAACAAAACTGTAACAAAAATGATTTACAACAAGCAAGGAAAAATTGACAGCATTGCATAAACAAATAACCTAGAACACATTTTTTTGTTTAGGTTTCGACTGGGGAACGGAGCGCAAGCTCTGCCCCCAGAGAAATCTCTAGTGTTCAGTAGGGACTCTTGGAATACACCCTCTGTCCCATTGGCTAGCTCCATAAATGGAGGCTAGCCATTGGAACAGAGAGGCGTCCGTCATGGCCGGACCAGATTCGGGGGCGTTCCCGAGAATTTTTGGCTTTTGGCTACGTCATGCTACGTCAGCCAAAAGCCGGGAACTCCCCGAATCTGGTCCGGCCGGGCCGTGCTTGCTGCTGTCCTGCCTTCCTCCGTGTCCCTCCTCCCGCCGTCCCCCCTCCCCCCTCCTCGCTGTCCTGTGCACGTTTCCCGCCTCCCTCCCGCCGTCCGTGTCCTCTCCCGCCCCCTCCCGCTGTTCGTGTCCTCTCCCGCCCCCCTCCCGCCGTCCATGTCCTCTCCCGCCCCCCTCCCGCCCCCCGTGTCCTCGTAGGTGCTTGTTTTGAGATTCTTGACGAAAAATCGACGCCAAGTGTGAGTTGTATTGAGAGCTTGCCTATGCGTGCGCTTCGTCGTATCTGTAACCGTACAGAATTGCCGTTTGCAGGTTTCTATTGCTTCCCCCCTTACCACTGTGTACAATTCTAGTTACGTTTTTATTAATTTGTATGCCGCTGAAGAGCACGATTTTGTTGGGTTTAAATATGGATTAGTAGGTGATCCCCTTGACATGGTCTTCCTGCTCTGGGTCAAATCAGTGTGTGTAGGTGTTAGTTCGCCGGAGGTGCACCGTGATTTCAACCCCAACAATCCAATACATTTGAGATTGAGTCACATTGTGCTAACCTTTATCAATATTTTAAGTAGTTACAGTTTCTGACTGGAAAACACGATTTCTAGGTGACCAACATGCAAGTGTCTCCTCCAACATATTGATTAGAGCTGAGCGAACCCATGAAATATCGAGCGTGACTCCTGTCAATGGCTCCATAACGAGCCGAGCTTTCGTCTAGTTTCTGCCTGCCTCTCTCTATCTAGGACCTGCTTGGCTTGATGTCCTGTGATTCTAATGTAGGCAAGCAATTTAAGCCTCTTCTCGCCTATAAATAATGCACATGACCTTGTTTTAACATAACAGGTGCTCATGTAAAGCGCTCGGTCGAGTTTGCGCTATATTTAACATGCAGTGGCAAAGCCAGTAGGTTTGCCCTTTGCAAAATTCATTGGCTTTGTCAATGGTTTTCGTTCTGTCGGGGGTTTTCAGTTTTGGGCTACACAGCATAACGGGTCTGGTTTCATCCGCGCTACACAGGGTGCTAATGTGTGCTGTCATTAGTGCGGCCCTCTTCATGGTATAAACTGATGCAGGACATGAGCGAACCACTCCATTACGATTTCTGGCGAGCTCCTTGCATTTCATTGATGCAGCTTGTAATAAAAAAAAAACTCAGATTGGGCGGAAAGTATTGAGCGTTGACACCATTGCGTTCTTCTTAAAGGTGCACCAACATATTCAGAGTCTTCAAAGGAACACTCCAGCGAGGCAGGGTGGTGTTGAGAAATCTACAAACCTGTTATTTTGGAAACCTAAATCGCATTTGGTTTCAATAACCACAGACCAGACGAAGTGAAGAACAGTTAAAATGTGGGACGGAATGCTTTAGGTGCTCGCTGCCGGGTAGAGATACTGAGCTTTTTTGACTCCCAATCTCGTGTCCCCACTATGTAAAACGATAATCCCTCCTCTGCTTTCTTCTGTCACTACCCTTAAATGTTTGGCCATAAGAGAAATTCAAACAATGCACCCTTAACTATCGGGCCTTATTGACACAGGTGACTTTCGCCCACAAATGCAAATTGACCCTTTTTACCCCTGCTACGAATTTTACAAGGGATCACAGGCAGGTTTCACTACATTACAGGTACCGGATTTCACCCACCAAAACAGTGAGCCCCCCACTTGTAAACACCCAGCGCAGAGGGTGGGTGGCAAGCACATGTTCAAAATCGTAGTGTGCCAACTTTTTGGACGAGGCTACTCCACCCGTACTATTCGGATGTAGTGGAATTCAGATATGTAGTGATACAGGCATGTTCATGTTTACCATTCAGCCGGCCTCCGAGGTGGAGCATCATGGAATGAATTGCAGCCACACGAGCTAATATTATCAGCGCTGGCTCTTTCCTGTAGATAAAATCGACAGGCGGGGCTGACCCTTCTCACAAGCACAGTGAGAGACGTGACATTATTTGGAGAGCGGGCGTTTGCCTAGCACTGAAAGCAATAGGGTGGGACGTAACGACCCATTTTTCTTAGGCAAATTTCTGTTGCTTTCCAATTTAAACAAGTGCCTAAGTGGTACAGGAAATTAGGCTACACAATTTGTGCCCCAATCAGACTGCTGCTGTCCTGCCTTCCTCCGTGTCCCTCCTCCCGCCGTCCCCCCTCCCGCCGTCCCCCCTCCCGCTCTCCCCCCTCCCGCTCTCCGTGTGGTCCTGCCTTCCTCCGTGTCCCCCCTCCCGCCGTCCCCCCTCCCCCCCTCCGTGTGCCCATCCCCCCTCTCCCCTTTCAGAAGCAGTAATATGCCCTTAACACGATTTTCCGCCAATTTGATAAATTACAAGCTGCCCAGTTAACGAAAATACAGGGGGCTAGTCCAGGGTGTGACAGAGCCAATCCTGAGGACGGCAAGCCCATAAACAGGTCAGGTAACCATGACAACCAATGCACATCAGATTGATAATAATACAATGTGCATGTATCCTATGATTATTTGACAACGCCTTGCTGCAGAGTAATAGTTTGCATTTGGAAAGTTTAAGGGTTGTATTGTAGAAAATGTAATAACATGAATGGTGTGTAGATTTACGCATAGTTGCCGCACCAACACGTTTTGTTCACAATTTTCTCTGTGATGTGTTAACATAGACCTATACGAACATTGATTTTAGCAGCGTAAAACAACATTATTGATTAAAGAAATGAACGAGGCAAAAGAGCCCGCCTATACAATCTGTATATTGCTGCAAAGTTGCACCTTCATGTAAATTAGCACCACCTCGGAAGATTACAATTGTTTAAACGAGGCATCTATATAAACAGATGGAGGAGAGGGAAAAATCTGCGTTTCCCAGAGTTTGGTGCCTACACAACGAAGCTATACCAAGCTGGAGGACTGTTCAGTATTTGAGTGAGCATGTGGATATAGATTTCATGTCACAAGGTTTAACCATGGAGTTTCAAGGTTTCAATAACCACAGACCAGACCAAGTGAAGAACGGTTAAAATGTGGGACGGAATGCTTTAGGTGCTCGCTGCCGGGTTGAGATACTGAGCTTTTTTGACTCCCAATCTCGTGTCCCTACTATGTAAAACGGTAATCCCTCCTCTGCTTTCTTCTGTCACTACCCTTAAATGTTTGACCATAAGACAAATTCAAACAATGCACCCTTAACTATCGGGCCTTATTGACACAGGTGACTTTCGCCCACAAATGCAAATTGACCCTTTTTACCCCTGCTACGAATTTTACAAGGGATCACAGGCAGGTTTCACTATATTACAGGTACCGGATTTCACCCACCAAAACAGTGAGCCCCCCACTCGTAAACACCCAGCGCAGAGGGTGGGTGGCAAGCACATGTTCAAAATCGTAGTGTGCCAACTTTTTGGACGAGGCTACTCCATCCGTACTATTCGGATATAGTGGAATTCAGATATGTAGTGATACAGGCATGTTCATGTTTACCATTCAGCCGGCCTCCGAGGTGGAGCATCATGGAATGAATTGCAGCCACACGAGCTAATATTATCAGCGCTGGCTCTTTCCTGTAGATAAAATCGACAGGCGGGGCTGACCCTTCTCACAAGCACAGTGAGAGACGTGACATTATTTGGAGAGCTGGCGTTTGCCTAGCACTGAAAGCAATAGGGTGGGACGTAACGACCCATTTTTCTTAGGCAAATTTCTGTTGCTTTCCAATTTAAACAAGTGCCTAAGTGGTACAGGAAATTAGGCTACACAATTTGTGCCCCAATCAGACTGCTGCTGTCCTGCCTTCCTCCGTGTCCCTCCTCCCGCCGTCCCCCCTCCCGCCGTCCCCCCTCCCGCTCTCCCCCCTCCCGCTCTCCCCCCTCCCGCTCTCCGTGTGGTCCTGCCTTCCTCCGTGTCCCCCCTCCCGCCGTCCCCCCTCCCCCCTCCGTGTGCCCGTCCCCCCTCTCCCCTTTCAGAAGCAGTACTATACCCTTAACACGATTTTCCGAAGGAGCATTTTGTTTATAAATGTGTTTTCACTTTGTAAGTTTCCGTATTTTGTCCTGTGCCCATTCCCGCCCCCCCTCCCGCTGTCCTGTGCCCGTTCCCGCCCCCACCCGCCCTTAATCATAGGAAACATATCTTAGCTATGTTATTGTTATTTTTTTAGAAGCGTTATGGTTCAGACTCAAAGCATATTTATTCTCATTTTGCTTCTGCACAACGTCATTGCCAATAAAAGCACTTGAGGTTAACTGCGCTGCATACCTTAAAGTTATAGTCTTGCGCTGTTAATGCTTCAAACAGATTTGGATACAAGCTGTGCTAATGGCATTGGGAACGGCAGCCGCCCACGCTCTGCACAGCAGAGGGGGCGCGCTCAGGCCTGGCTGCTGTAACTGCGCGCTCCTCTGTGCTTAACTCGCACCTGGGAGTACATCTTTGTGTCCGTATGCATGTGTGCATGTGTGTATGTGCATATGCGCATGCCTATATCCGACAACATGTTTGTGTTCATGCACGTATGTGTTTGCATCTGCGTGTTTGTGTGTAGGCACGTGTGACGATGCTCATGGTTATGTGTGTGTGTGTGTGTGGTCGCCTGCTTCCATCGGTGTGCATTTGTGTACGTGTGCGTGCTGAATGTCTGCATGCCCACATATGACAATATATGTTTGTGTTCATGTATGTGTGTCTGTGTGTGTATGTGTTGGCATCTGCATGTTTATGTTTGTTTGCACGTGTCGTGTGAGGAAGCTCTCATGTTTATGTGTGTGCGCGCTCGCCATCTGCATACGTGTGTGTGATGCATTTGCGCACGGCAGCATCTGTCAACACGCTTGTTTTCATACATATGTGTTTGTGCGTGTTTATGTTTGTGTTCACGTGTGAGGATGCTCTCACGTTTAAACATTGGAATCTCACAGAGGTAAGAGCATGTGTATTTGGATTGATTATACTGGCAGGGCAGTGTTCCTGAAAGAAATTGATTCACTTTTTGGAACTTTGATAGGTTACATCATTGGCATCACTGGGTTCCTACGTTCAGTGGGACCCTCTAAGATAGGATGGGTTCATTAAAAAGCAACCGTTCACTGTTTTAGACACTGGGTGTATTAAAATAGTGTTAGACAAACGTTCACCATCATTGCAAGCTCAACATACAGCATGCTTACAAGTAACAGCATTATATTTTCCACAGGTTCTTATTGTATATTGATCTACAGCAGCATGAATCATATCTTGGCATGGCACAATAGGGGTCCTATTAGACCTCTAATATTAACACAATAGTTTGGAAAATTGAGGGCTGTGTGGGCTGAGAGACCTGTGTGGGCTGAGAGAGCTGTTGGCAATGTAAATAACAATGCCATTTATTTATAAGTAAAAAAAAAAAAAGAAATGTCATGAGCAATGCCAATAGCTCTAACTTTTCCAAAGGCGAAACCATTGCATTGTAAATGCTTGTTCATTTTGGTTTTTAGTACAATACTTCAGTTGTATATAATGTTTTTTCGGTTAGATATAAGGTGACAGAAATAGTTATAACACTTTGTTTATTATAATTTATATATTTTCAACATACTGCACAACATTCACAATGCTCTACAACACATATTAAAAATGTTAACAAAGCCAATAACTCAATCTAATCACTTATAACGCCCCAAAGGCGAGACCTATTGCCTATGCCAAAGCTTGTTTATACTACACTCTTCCCTCAAGTGACAGGCAGGCCTGGTGCAGGTGTCCCAAGGAATAGTGTATCCTCTTGCAAAGCCACACACCTGGCACACTAATGGGGTCTGATGACAATGTAGTTCTCACAAGGCCTAGGGGGTTCCCATTAAAGGATGCATTGTAAAGTCTCGCACACAGCAGCTGGCATGGTACCCTTGAGGTAATATAAATTTTATGATCGATTGTGTCCCCTATCTTAGACCCCACCGACTCCATGTACTAGCTTGAAGTGCATGTAACTTCCCTCCCGTGCCAGCTATGGAGACGCAAATACATTTGCGTCCAACGTTAACATGTTCTCTTTCAAATCCGCCATGAACGGATTGAATATTCAGTTTCTAAATATGCTATGCCAACGTCTTTATGTAATGTACTTCACACGTTTTTCAGCTCTGGCGAAGTAGGCCTGAATTCTGCCATCGAGCCTCTTTTTTTCTGCCTTCTGACTCTGAAAGCCTCAGCCCAGGCTGTCTCTGTACCAGTGACCCCTGCCTTACTTCTTGCGCGGCTAACGGTGCTCGGCTCAGTCTACTGCCTGCCAAGACTGTATTCAACCTTTGAATTATCTGCTCCACTCCTCGAAAATACATTCCTGTCTAGTAGATTCATGTCAACATCCTTCCAGCTGCAGAGCAAAGGGTTTGGCCTCACTGTCTCTATGCAATTAATTCATGACTCTGTTTCCATGGTAGGCCCATGCCCTCCCTCGCACCCCTCGCGTCTCATGCAGACACGTAGACGCTCATACACGCACTCACAGCCAGTATAGAATAGCCTCTTGTCCGAGAGACCTTTTCCCTCCAGATAATACAGTTCTTTAAACATGAGATATTAGATACGATTTGGGATTAGGTTGATCTGACATCCAGACATCCGTCTACACTTGTAGGGCTAAATGTCAAGTTCCCCTTCACCCCTCAAGTTACACGTACATTACACGTCATACTGCTGCGCGCGCATCTCTGCCATGTATTTTTGCTGACACTGCCGGATTCACTCATGGATCCGCCTATCTGTGACATCATGTTAAATGACGTTCTTGTTCACGCCTTCATGCACGCCTATTGTAACGCCTTTTTGTATTACGTACATGCACTCTTATCTCTCTTCTCAGCTGTTACGCCTCCTGTATATGCCTTTACTGTAATGCATTGACTATATATATGAATGCCTGTCAATAATGTATTGTCGCATACTTGCATATCCGCATATTACCATTGACTCTGTCTGTCAGTCCCTTCCCGAACCTATGTGGTGACGGAACGGTATGCCACCTTGGCTCGAGCCAATATGCTAATCACCCAATTCCTTTTATAGGAATAAAACCCTTTTGAGAAACCTCAAATATCACGGATTTTGCCTCTTATTTATTATGAGTTATTCTTATTGATTTTACCGCATAGAAATTAAGCATCGGTAATTAGAATTTACCACATTTTGGCGCCCGAACAGGGACCCCTCCCCCATCTCACGCGCCGGTGGTGCGTTGCAGGCCTGGCCCCCTGCCACGGCCGGACGGACAACTACGCGTACCCGCAGGATTTCCTGTATCTCCCTCAGGCCAACGGAGGTGACTGAGGCTGCGATCGACACCCAGACGAGGCGGTGAGAAGTGCGGAGGATCCCGACCAGAGCCTAGCTGAGAGAGCAAGATCCGAGGTATACGGAGGCCCACCAGGTTCCGAAGTTCCGAAGTATCTGCGTCACGAGTCGAGTCCGAATCCAGTCCGAATCCAGTCCAGGGTTTCCGAGGCCTTCTGTTTCCGTGCTTCCCGGTGAGTACCGTTGCCGGGGACGCATCCAGACGTGTACATTAGTTTGTGCCGGTCAAGACAGGTGTGGGTACACAGACCTGGTCTGCACTGTTTTAGACAGTGTATCTGTACTGTTTAGCAGTATATCCAGTCTGCACTGTTGAGCAGTGTATCTAGTATTATGCAGTTAGCAAGTTACATTCTAATTGTTATCATTCATGTCAAAATGTTTTAATGTGTCTCAAAATGTCGTGGTATGAGTGATTGTTCGATCGTCATTATTGTGATTATTGTGTTCAGTGTGTTCATATCTGAGTAAGAACCAAGTAGCCAGATTTCAGGATGCCGTTGTTCTCCAAATTAAGACAAATAAAAACTAGAAAAGGGGTACTAGAAGAAGCTGTTCCCATTCCACCTAGGGACACTCCAGGGTACTTTATGTACCACAAGCATGGCCTAGATGCCGTTTTATTCCTCGACTTATGGGTGGACTACACTAAAGAACTATCCGAGAATCAGAGATGGCCCGCTGCTGGGACATGGGATGCAGATTGCATCATAAGAGTAGAAGAAGCATTACGAAAAAAGAAAGCCAGACAGTCACAGAAAGATGCCATCGAATTATGGCGTAAAGAGTCGCATAGGCGTACAGAAAAAGCACTTAGAAAAGAAGAGAAAAGGAAAGAGGATCCAGACAAGGTCCAAGAAAACGCATTAGTTGAGGAAGGTATCCGAGTAAAAATAGAACAAGTAGACAGACAACTAACCACCCTTAGGAATGGTATGTATCCTCTCCTGGCCGAGGGTTTACCTAAGGCCACTCCAGAAGTACCGAAAGATCTACCACCTCCCATGCTCCCGACCAAAATGCATCCCAAAACAGCGAAGGACATTTTCCTTTCTTCCTATCTAGATGATGTAGCCCCCGCATATGTAAATACCGCACCGCCACGCACACCTCCTCCTGGCGGCCAAGATGGTCAGCTCCTTCCTCCCCGACAAGCTACTCCTCCTCCCGTTCCTCCTGGTCTTCCTCCTGGTCTTCCAGCTATCCTTCCACCTCTTCCTGGGCCTGCTCCCCCCGTTTTACACCCAACGAACCCCTTCGGAGGCAGTGCCTCAGGAGGCACGTCCGGAGGAGCGACAGGTTTCCAGACTCCGCCATCCGCCCATCGGCTGACCTATAGAGACCTAGCACAGCAACGTACACCTAGAACAGGCGATATTACACTATATGGAGATCGTCTTGCAGACTGTAGATATGATCCAGTACCTGGTAAAAAGAATGACGAAAGAATGTTGCTCGCATCAGTACGTTTGCGACGAGTCACGAACTTCTTATTAACACTACCTGGAATGGTAGATCATCTAGATCGAATATATCAGTTTGTACAGACAGGAGTAGGGCCTGAAAGTATTAAGGAGGCCATGGCCTATCAGAAAGTGGATACTAAAGCCAAGATATTACGGTTTCTTATAAACTGTTTGATAAGGGAAGTGGATAGGCCGGGTATGAACCCGGAAGACGTAAAAGCACTCCACAGGTGGGGCCAGAATATAGCAGATGGGAATCACGATAAAGAGACCTGTGTAGATAATATGTACCGAAGAATCAGAAATGCAATAAATAAGATGCATGAAAAAAGACAGCCACCACCGGAAATAGATTCAGACAAACTTGAATCCTCAGAGGAGGAGAACGAACAAGAAGAGACAACAGAGCACACACAATTACCAGTTAGAGAAACGATAGCATATGTAGGTAAGGGAAGACCCTTCAATAATTCAATGCGCCCAGTGCGTCCAGAAAGTAAAAGAATGTTCCAAGAAGCCATGTGTAATCCAAGAACTCCTGAACACTTATTCCAAGCTACTGATAACAGACTTCGAGAACGAATGGGGTACCATGTATTAGGTTCTATGGATGAACAAGAATTAGCGAGGTCAGCAGTACAATGGGCTGACAGTCCCGAGGAATATAGTGATGATGCGTTAGCACACACATTTTTAAATATGACACCAAGTGAGCAGCATTTAGCTGGTACATACATGATACAACACCTACTTATATTGTACAGGAGCCAACATTCCGACCCAGGCCCCCTGCCTGATATATTAGCAGAACTACTCATGAATAAATGGAGAGGTCTGGGTACCGATCTAATTAAAGTAATTCTAGAACAGAGGCACAGATATAGTGCCTTCCTATGTCCACAATCTGATTCAGTACACTCCATGGAAAGAAAAATGTATTACCTAGATAGACAGAATCCGTTGCGAGAAGTGCACCCGGTTCAGAATGCCGACAATTCACTTAGACGCGTGTTTGTGTACACACCCATAACTAAAATAGAATTATTAGAGATGAAAAAATTAGTACCTAGTCATGACAAAGATCCTGCAGGTTTTCACCGTGAAATAAAAGATATGATACTCATGGGTGACTATACTTATCCCGACATTATGAAAATATTGAAAGTATTACTGCCCCCCGGTATATACGAGAAACTCAAAGAAAAAGAGTGGGAGGTGGGAGAAACAAAGATTGATTGGGCTGCATTAGAAAACGAAGAAAATACTAGAATTCCGGGCCAAGGGCTCGGGGATAAAGTTAAAGCATTACCAGGATTGTTAGTACAAGTGTTGCCACGTTTATTAAGTACTAAAAAGGAAGATTGGGGTGCAATTTCAGCCTGTAAACAGAAACCCGATGAAGACACCAGTGATTTCTATACCCGATTTGAAAAATGTTTTGGTATTAATAGCGGTCTGAAAGCAAGTAGCGAGTCATATCCACATCTTTTTGTAACAAAATTAGTTGAGAATTCACTGCCCCAGGTTAAGAACAGAGTACTGAAAGTCGAAAGCACTTGGCAAGCTAACACCCCTTCACAAATGTTACAAATGTTACAGTACCACCAGAATAGAATTAGAGAAGAACAAGAACACGAACAAAGACGTATGAAAGACACGAAAATGAAAATGTTAGTTGCCCAGTCAGTTCCTGCTGATGGTCACAAAAAGGGTGTGACCCAGCCTAGTAATTCAACGGCTCCTGTTAAAGGGACATGTAACTATTGTAAACAGCCAGGTCATTATGTAAACGATTGTGCGGTTCTGAAACACAATATCTCCACGGGTAAGACCAAGGAGAGACTGCGCGTACCTAGACAGGATCAGGCCCAGCAACAAGTACCACAGAATATACAACATATTCCGCCTATGCCAGCTTCATCACAAACTGTAGCAGTACCACCGCAACAGCCTATTACTGCAACACAGAACACAACACAACAGATGTACCAGTACGCACAAAATGATTACCCCGATTATCAACGATACACATGAAACAGCCTAGAGAGGGAGTTTGGCTTGCCCCTTATTGAAGTTCCTGTAGATCAAGAGGGTCCTTATGTACACAGTCAAGTGTTAGGAAAAGACAGAAAGTTTTTAATTGACACAGGGGCAAGCAGGACCACAATCAGTCACAATGAGGTTCCAGGGGCACCCCTCTCAGGCTCACAGAATGTTTCCCTTGGATTTTCAGGAAAGCCTATTATTAATGAAGTATCACAGCCACTTCCCCTTGCAGTAGGTCCCTTGACACGGACTACAGATTTATTGCTCACAAAAGCATGTCCAGAAAACTTATTAGGAATAAAGACACTGAAAGCTCTAGGAGCTATAATATGCTGTTCTCCGGAAGGAGTACGCTTATTTTTGCGAGATTTTAAAGGTCATTATGTATTGAGAGACATGGATCCCCGGTTACAGAGTGTACCTGCACACTTGTGGGCGAAAGGCCCCACTGATGTAGGTTGTATGCACATTACACCATATCGAGTCACACTCAAAGCAGGAGTGGTATTACCACGAATTCGACAATACAAGTTACCTCCAGATGCTGTAGTGGCTTTACTGAGAATAATTGACGAGCTCATTGCACAAGTGGTTGTGGAAACCGACTCCAATGTATGTAATTCTCCTATCATCCCAGTTCTTAAACGTACTGACCCAAATGCACCACCTGTTTATCGATTAGTTATTGATCTGCGCGAATTGAATAAATGCATTGTACCACAGTATCCCGTGGTCCCAGATATCTCTTCATTACTGACAGCTATTGATTCAGAAGCGACGTTCTTTACTGTAATTGACCTCAAGAACGCCTTCTTCAGTGTCCCAATTGATCCAGAAAGCCAATACTTGTTCGGATTCAGTTTAAATGGACGATCTTTCAAATTTGCACGCGCACCTCAAGGATTCACAGAAAGCCCCAGCATCTATAGCCAAGCACTGAAAAGACAACTCGACAGTATTCATATGCCTGTTAACACCGCCCTACTCCAGTATGTCGATGATCTGCTGATCACCGCACGGAGCGAACCCGAATGTGAAAATGCATCACTGACAGTTCTGAATTTCCTGGCCGACAAGGGGCACAAGGTGTCCCCTTCGAAGCTGCAATTCTGTGTTCAGCAAGTTGTGTACCTGGGTCACTTGCTGTCCAAAGTGGGGAGACAGCTCACTCCTGACCGCATTCAGTTAATTGTAAACATGTCACCACCAAAAACACAAAAGGAGGTGCGGGCTTTCATAGGCCTCACCTCGTACTGCAGACAATGGATTCCCCAATATGCATTTCTAGCAAAGCCACTCATCCAGTTGACAACTCAGGAGGCAGCGACATCGACTGTCCTCCCATGGACTCAGGAACATACACAAGCTTTTGAAGACTTAAAGAAAGCCTTATGCCAAGCACCAGTTTTAGCAACACCATGTTACAGTAAACCTTTTACACTTTTTGTCACAGAACGTGAAGGCACTGCCTTGTCAGTCCTCACTCAGGAACAAGCAGGTTCACACAAACCGTGTGCTTACTTTTCTAGCACATTAGATCCAGTAGCCCAAGCTTTACCTGCATGTTTGAAATCAGTTGCAGCGACAGCTTTAGCAATCAGACAGAGCGATTCCATAGTATTAGGGCATCAATTGACAGTACAAGTTCCACATTCCGTGGAAGTCCTTTTAAACCGTACCCAGACCCAACACTTGACCATAGCAAGACTGACAGGTTATGAATTGACATTGTTTCAACCACACATAGAAATCAGACGCTGCAGCACATTAAATCCTGCCACACTGTTGCCATTAAATGGAGTAGATCCATTGGCACATGATTGTATTGAAGTCATTACTATTACAACAAAACCCAGACAAGACTTGACAGATGTTCCATTACCAGACCCAGATCTGACACTTTATGTGGATGGTTCATGTATGAGAACAGGTACAGGAGAATTAGTGGCAGCTTACGCAGTCACAACAGACACCGAAGTTATAGAAACAAATTGTATTGACACCCTGTCAGCTCAAGCAGCAGAGCTCATTGCTCTGACACAAGCCTGTATTCAAGCCAAAAATAAGAGAGTTAACATATACACTGATTCACGTTATGCATTCGGAGTCGTTCACGACTTTGGAGTCCTCTGGCGAGAGAGAGGTTACTTAACTTCTCACGGTGCCAACATCCAACACGGTCCCCTCATTCAAGCCTTGTTAGATGCAATACATCTACCTACTGCAATCTCTATCATGAAGTGTAAGGCACATACAAAGGTTACCGACACGATCTCCCAGGGTAACGACCTGGCAGACCGAACAGCTAAACAAACTGCTCAGAATCGAATGCATGCAACCGACTTGACAAAGACAATAGTTCCGACACCATCACACTGCATGACAGTCAGGGATCCCGCGCATGATGTAATCGACATACAGACACATGCCACACCAGATGAAATAAAGAAGTGGACTGAACTAGGAGGGATCCAAACAGATCAGGGATGGATGACGAAGGGAAAATCTACATGGTTTCTCCCCGACTCTATGGTTCAAGTAATCATTAACACAGTACATAGTCCAGCACACCTAGGAGAAAAAGCTATGCTAGACAGTATCCAGCACATATGGTGCAATAAGAACTTACGAGCAGCAGCCAAACAAAAAGTGCGTACTTGCATGATTTGTTGTCAGTTTAATCCAGGTAAAAGCATCCCTGTAGAGCAAGGTGGATTTCAGCCTCCCGATCACCCTTTTGAAGTCCTCCAGATGGATTATATCCAGATGGACCGCTGCCGAGGATTCAAGTATGTCCTCGTAGTCGTATGTGCACTTTCCCGATGGACAGAAGCATACCCAGTCCCAGATTATACTGCTCCGACCACAGCCAAGCAACTGGTTCGCGAGTTCTTCCCACGGTACGGTTTGCCCCATATCGTGTACTCAGATAACGGTCAGCCATTCTCATCCGAGCTTGTGAAACACATTACACTCCTGTTAGGCTATCAGTGGAAGTTCCACTGTGTCCGGCATCCCGAGGCAGCAGGTCTCGTGGAGCGCCATAATCAGACCCTAAAAATCCGACTTTCCAAAATCTGTAGAGAGAAGGGCGTTGACTGGATAGTTGCTTTACCGGTAGCCCTCTTCTATATGAGGATGGTTGCACATTCTCGAACCGGGCTATCCCCGTATGAGGTGGTCTTTGGTAGGCCTCCGAATATGTGGGGGACGCCTATTCCTCGTAAAATTACAGATGTTGACTGTATTATGCTGACAGATTACCTTGCCTCCTTGATGTCTGCACTACAATCTTGTCGTTCACAGGTAGCTGCAGCCTTTCCCGACAACACCGATGTGAAGCCCCACGAGGTGATCCCGGGGGATTTCGTCTTCGTGCGCAACTTCGACCGGAGAAGCCCGTTGGAGCCCCGCTGGCAAACCCCGAAATTGGTTCTTCTAACAACGAGGACAGCTGTAAAGGTTGAGGGCAGGAAAGGGTGGCTGCATTCCAGCCACGTCAAGAAATTCCACGGACTCCCTTCGGACTTGGACTCTAAGCCCTGCCCTCCTACACAAACTGACTCAAAACTCCCTTTGGTTGAGAAAACAGCCTCTGAAGAATATAGACTAAAGTTACGATCTAGCAAGTCAGACAGTTTAATTGTTTAAGTCCTCCCCTAGGTGAATCGGTTAAATTAGTTTCTGACATGTATCCCCTAGATCGAGATAGAGAGAGAGATAGACAGAGACAACTCAAGAAACGTGCATATCGTAAATCACTCCGTAGTCACTGTATAGTGACATTATTAATTATGTTTTTTCTAAGTCTTCTGATTATTGCTGCTAGTATTTTGCTGCACATCTACTACCCTATTTTCAAGCATGTACAATCTGCTTATAACGTCACTGCCGAACATTCTTTTAGCGAGTTACCTCCACATGAACTTTCTTACAGACTTGCGCTGCGCAACAACACATTCATTAGTATGTTACATCACTCCCATCAGACTAACAATGCTACAAACTGTTGGATATGTGGCCGACTCCCTCCCTACCAGAAATACAAGGGAGTTCTGCCCCTTTTTCCGTACCCGTTCACTCACAATGGCTCCTGTGGGGCATGGTTTAGATTGATTAATTCCTTAGATTCTGACATTGCTGTTTACGATGGGAATTGGGTTTGGGGAAACCTGAACTCAGTTCTACTTAAAGTCTGTTACCCTGACAAGAAGTGACTTCCCACTAGAACAGGAACTGATCTAGAAAATGAAGTATATGGATTAGGAAATTATACAATTAACCTCATGATTCTTACTGTTGAATCCGAAGCTGCACCAGTATTGCCTGCTATGTCAGTGTTACCAGTCAAAGGTGAATTATGTATCAGAAAGAATGGTTCCATACACTTAGGTCATAGTAAATGTACTACTGTGATCGAATTCAGTGATCAAGGCAAATCCACGTTTAGAGCTACACGTCATTCCTACTTTGTTTGTGGTCATATTGCATACATACGTTTGCCTCCAGATTGGGATGGTACCTGTTACATTGCATTCCTTCTACCACCTGTTTTCCTAGCTCCTCCTGATTATCACAGAAATACCAATCTAGTAAACAATAGACTCCGAAGAGACCTCCCGATTGTCGACTACACTGAAACGGCATGGGAGCAATACACAGACTTCAATAAAGGTTTCTTCCCCTACTTAGGTGCTGTTTTCAATAGTAAACTGATACGCAAATTAACTAGAACCCTTGAAGCAGTAGTGAATGAAACTACCTCCGCTTTGGGTAACTTAACAGAGGAGCAGTCCGCCATGCGGGTTGTTGTTCTTCAAAATCGTCTCGTCATTGACGTCATCCTAGCTGATAGGGGTGGAGCTTGTAAGGTCATCGGGTCAAGTTGCTGTGTTTTCATTCCAGAAAACGCACCAACGGTATATAAAGCTATAACACGTCTCCATAAAATTGCAAGTCTGATACATCAGAATCCAGGCACCTGGACTTGGTCCGGTTGGTTCTGGACAACGTTGACCGCTTGGGGATGGAAGATCCTATCCTTCCTAGGCATTGGCCTTCTCATAGTATTCAGTTGCTGCCTGTGTTTACAATGTGGGCCGGCGATTTGCGGCTTGTGCGCCACATCATGTATTCCGCATCCAAATTCAAAACGTCAAAAGAAGAAAGAAGAGCAAATGATGTTACATGAACAGGTTGATCGATTCATGCAGATCGATATATCATGAAGGGTCCGTAGGGGACAAAGAGGGAATGAGGTAATATAAATTTTATGATCGATTGTGTCCCCTATCTTAGACCCCACCGACTCCATGTACTAGCTTGAAGTGCATGTAACTTCCCTCCAGTGCCAGCTATGGAGACGCAAATACATTTGCGTCCAACGTTAACATGTTCTCTTTCAAATCCGCCATGAACGGATTGAATATTCAGTTTCTAAATATGCTATGCCAACGTCTTTATGTAATGTACTTCACACGTTTTTCAGCTCTGGCGAAGTAGGCCTGAATTCTGCCATCGAGCCTCTTTTTTTCTGCCTTCTGACTCTGAAAGCCTCAGCCCAGGCTGTCTCTGTACCAGTGACCCCTGCCTTACTTCTTGCGCGGCTAACGGTGCTCGGCTCAGTCTACTGCCTGCCAAGACTGTATTCAACCTTCGAATTATCTGCTCCACTCCTCGAAAATACATTCCTGTCTAGTAGATTCATGTCAACATCCTTCCAGCTGCAGAGCAAAGGGTTTGGCCTCACTGTCTCTATGCAAGTAATTCATGACTCTGTTTCCATGGTAGGCCCATGCCCTCCCTCGCACCCCTCGCGTCTCATGCAGACACGTAGACGCTCATACACGCACTCACAGCCAGTATAGAATAGCCTCTTGTCCGAGAGACCTTTTCCCTCCAGATAATACAGTTCTTTAAACATGAGATATTAGATACGATTTGGGATTAGGTTGATCTGACATCCAGACATCCGTCTACACTTGTAGGGCTAAATGTCAAGTTCCCCTTCACCCCTCAAGTTACACGTACATTACACGTCATACTGCTGCGCGCGCATCTCTGCCATGTATTTTTGCTGACACTGCCGGATTCACTCATGGATCCGCCTATCTGTGACATCATGTTAAATGACGTTCTTGTTCACGCCTTCATGCACGCCTATTGTAACGCCTTTTTGTATTACGTACATGCACTCTTATCTCTCTTCTCAGCTGTTACGCCTCCTGTAAATGCCTTTACTGTAATGCATTGACTATATATATGAATGCCTGTCAATAATGTATTGTCGCATACTTGCATATCCGCATATTACCATTGACTCTGTCTGTCAGTCCCTTCCCGAACCTATGTGGTGACGGAACGGTATGCCACCTTGGCTCGAGCCAATATGCTAATCACCCAATTCCTTTTATAGGAATAAAACCCTTTTGAGAAACCTCAAATATCACGGATTTTGCCTCTTATTTATTATGAGTTATTCTTATTGATTTTACCGCATAGAAATTAAGCATCGGTAATTAGAATTTACCACACCCTGGCCCGAGAATAAGAATGCATAACATGCCGTTCATCTCCTTGCAACAGGCTCTCTCTCTGTGGTTACCTATCCTGAAAGAACTCAGCTCACCCCCCCAGACCAAATCGAATAGTTCAGTTGCAGTTATGGCGAGTTCTTTTGCTCTGCAGCAATAAGGTCACAAGCTGCCTCTGGCGAGTATATTGCACCCTCAAAGTAGGCTTATTTGTAAGACATGTTCCTTCATCAAAGGCTTTGTTCAAATATTAGTAAAGCAGCATATAATATACCATAGGCATTATCTGTTCCAATCAGGGTGAGCACCTTTCTTCCAATCAATATACCAACGAGGAGTCACACACAACAAACCAGGGCAGAGAGGACATGTGCAAGGGGAGGGGGAGGTGTACGGAGAATCCTGCTCAGTATAGTGAGTGGCACTTGCGTTTCCCTTTCCTGAGGCCAAGAGGGGCCACCTTGGACCCCAGCCACTCGTAAACCATCACATTGACAGTTTCTCATTACCTATGTCAGGCCCAGAAGTCATGTTTGAATTTATCTGTGAAGTAACATAATCTCTATTGCTTAATGAGCAGCAATGTTGCCACGGTTGGAACTGTACAAAGTTTTGCAGCAGAAAACAAATAGGCAGCAGCAGGCAAGTTTCATAATATACATCACACCCAGTGCGTTTTGCTAAATCCCTGGGCGGTGCTTAAAATGTAAGGTCAAGTTCAACACGTTCCATTTAAAGATGGTCTCCTGCAAGATACCCATGGCCTTAATTCTACACTGATATTCTGACACGGTTCTATGGTGTTACGTAACTTGTGTAACTAAATATATGCGGGTTACAGTTTGCTTGAGGAATATGCAGAAAAACCATCTTTACATATTGTGATATCTCTGCGTGGAAGATCATGGGAAGTGCTTAGTTTATTCAGTCCCTCCAAATATATTCATGGGCCATATGCCCAGCATGTGAAGCAGTGGACAACTGAGCAGTTACCATTCTTCAGGTTTTCAGCTATATAGAATATGTGACTCAATCACGCCTCACGATTCATGATATTGGATCTCTTATATCAAATAATCAAACTAAAGGGGAGATCCCTGCTCCATTTTCGGGGGTGCAGGTTACCTGAGTTGGCTACATGGTTACCTTACTTGTCCCATATGACAGTGGGAATGAGCTGGAACTCTTAAATATATAGTGAGTAATCTAGAACGCTGGTCAGGGACTTGAGTACAGCAAGTATAGGCCGCTTAACGTGCAGAGCACTTGTCTCATTGGCTACAATTACTATTCTATGGCCGCAGAAACATACTTCCTGAAAGTTACAATTATGCCATTTCTGGCGTAAATCCACTTAGGGATTTTTCATAGCCTGCATCACAAGGCTGATCAATCAATATGAATTAAGGACCGATTAGAAGTGCAATCAGGCCAGATTTTTGGTAGGCATGGAGCAAAGGGCTTCCATGTCGTAGCAGAAGGCAGCACGGGTTACCCGGGCCCAGGATTGCACTCATTACATGAGCTATGATTATTCATTTTGGGTTAACTTCATAGTTCTGCTGTAGTTGGGCCATTTTATGCAAATTTTTTGGCTTCGTTACCACCATGGTCTCATGCCTTGGCTCCAGCAAGTGACTCCCAGATTTGTATTTGAGCACCTAGCGTTTGTGGTGTCCAAGTGAGGCTTTGGAGGCTTATTCTTACCTTAGGCATACCGGTCCACAATTGACCGGCTACATGCAAATTAACCCAGACAAAGAAGATTGGAGTAAGTACAGCACAGCGATTCAAGTGCAACTGGGATTGACTTAGGTGATCAGTGGTTTTTACACTAGCTACTAGGTCAGCTGCAGGACAATTATTTGAAACTAAACACTGAAAAAATGGAAGTAGTGACGTTTGGCAGGGACACCTCCCTCTGGAACTCTACATGGTGACCAGAAATTGCCGGGCCCTGTCCTCACCCAGCAAAGAAGGTGAGAAACCTTGGAGTCATGATAGACGACCACCTCCTCCTATCAGACCAGGTCAGCAGCATCCCCTCTTCTTGCTTTCATACCTAAAAGGTCATTCGAAAGATCCTTCCTTTTATCCTCATATCCCTCAGGAAAACCGTTATCAATGCTCTTGTCTAACTAAAATCGACTACTGTAACTCCCTTTACCACGGAGAAAGGAAGAGTGTGATAAATAAGCTGCAGACACACCACAATGCCGCCACTCTGCTACCATTAAAAATTCCTAAATTCAGTCCAATAAGCCGTGCTATCCGGGAACTGCACTGTCTACCTGTTCAGGCTAGGATCCAATTCAAAGTGATGTGTATGTTGCACAAAACCTTATACGGGGCGGGACCTGCCCACCTTGAGCAATACATTAAGTGACACACACCACAGAGGAGCCCTAGATTGGCATCAGCTTCTTTACTTGTAGTCCCAAGAGTAAGGACTGAGAAATGGGTCGGAAGAAGCGTTCGCTACCTGGCACCTAGTCTGTGGAACTTATTGCCCAGTCATCTCAGGAGTCAAACGAATTTCCTCAGGAAGGATCTAAAAATGTGGCTATTTGCCCCCGGTCCACACTACTCTCCTACCCTTTGCTGTAACCTACCTTTAGCTAGCGCTAAGACGCCACGGCAAACACGTGCTCTATAAAAACACCTATTTCATTTCATTTCTGGCAGGTTCAAGTGTACCCAGTACGGGAACTAGTGTCTCATACCGGAGTGCATTCCTCAACATTGCATGTCTGGGAAGGCCAGTGCTTATACTGACAGGCCAACGCTGTCCATAGGGACCCAGCACACGGGATCACAACATAGTGACCCATGGTAACATGTTCATTGGCCTGTGGGAGCAATAAGGACCTGGGTAGAATTGAGAACTGTACAGTGTGCCCATTGCAACTAGTTCGCAGGCAGTGGATCTTTCTATACTCAATTCATTCAGTTGGAGAAAGGCAATATTTCGAAGAACATAGGGCTCTGTGTGCATGATGAGGCTGAATCCTAGGACAGCTTGGAGGCCATCAATCCATTGTATGATCTGGCGCTGCCCACAGCTGCTGCTTGGGCAGTCAGCCAGACCAAAGGTACTCTGATTTGGCGTGCTGCTGCTGGCAAGGAGGTTTTTCCTTTGTTCAACAAGCGGTTGCTCTGGCAGTGCTCAGCACTCAGGTGGCTCTCCCAATTTGTAGGTATGCTGGGCACCTTGGTTAGGTTTTGCCAAGAGAGTGTTGGTCCAACAAATGCTCTGGTGCCATTGGGGCATTCGCAGAGACCAAGAGGACTTTGATTGGACATGTTAGGTCTGCCAATGAGTTTTGCTTCATTTAACAAGCGGATGGCGTTGGTGTGCTAGTTGCACACTGGTGATTTCCCCGTGGGTATGAGGAAGCTCAGCATCTTTCAGGGTTTTTATTGCAGGAGAGTGTTGGTCCAACAAAATGCTCGGATGCCGGCTAAATCTGCTGCAGTGGTCACCAGTAATAAGGGAGAAGTATCTGGGATTTCTCAGTGGTGGGGTCCATTAAGGACCAGTTGAGCTCGGCACTGCGCACTAAAGTGCTTTCCCTGGGACATAGTCCAGTTGTCTGGACACTGCTGTGGGAAGTATGTTGTTTTTGTTGCAACTGAGGTGCACTCTGGGTGAAGTAGCCACAGGGAGAGGGTGAGATTGCCAATGATCTCTTCGCCCTTTGGCGGAATTTGAGAAGCTGAAAAGGGGGCTACCCAAGAAAGTTGGACTGATTTACTGGACTGACCCTTTGGCGGGTGTTGATTTGTGTGGGCATTGAGCTAGCAGGATGGGGGACTGACCCGCTGGTGGTCCTGGACATTTCTGCCCTAGGCCCTGATACCTGGAGTTGAACATTTTGGGGGTTTCGCCTGGTGACAGGTACCCCAGCACGGACGAAGTGCTATGCAGTGCCCTAAATTATGTATTGGTATGGAATTAAGGGTGTTGCCCCACCCTCTGTGTATTGGAGGGAAAGTTGTTACTAATATATGCTCATCAATTTCTCTGATGCCCTACGTGGAGGGCATGGGTGATGTAAAAGGAAAGGGGCCTCCTGGCGCAATGCATTGCCGAGATTTGCGCTGTAATGGAAAAGTGGAGACAATTGTTGTTTTGCTTGTACGATCTCTGAGCTGGTGCTGGTCTGGTATCCTGTATTCGCATAGCCAATGTGTACCTATGAGTTTTATCCTTTGCTAATACTGTGTGAATAAAAGGATATGTCTTAGTCAAACCGCCATAATCATAGTTGTCTCTCTCTTTTGGGGGGTTTCCAGCGGGGAGGGAAGCGACTGTCACGTTCTGAGCGCACTATGATATAGAGCACTTCTATAATGCTACTTCCTGTTCATAAATACTTTTTTTATTCAGTCCCATATGCGTTAAGGGCCTAATGAGAGAGTAGCTGATCAAGAAGGTAACAGTTGGCGTCTGACTAATGGTGCAGAAATCAGACCATATATATATTTTTTTAGTAAGTACGCCTGAAACAGACATGATTTCGCAGTATTATATTTTATTTTATAGGAGATATAATTTATTCCTAACTATGAGTACGACAGTCCAGAGGACAGCAGTACTCGCGGTGGCAGTCCGACCACTGCCACCACGGTGGGTCTGCCTGCAGTATTTTGAGTGTGACGGTCAGACCACCACAGGACTGCTGCCTCCGCCGGGATCCGGAATCTCACGGCAGTGGTGCTATGGACAGCGGAAGTAATATGCTGATGGTGCCAATGCCACCACTGCTGGGCATATTACTTCTTCTCTCTCCACAGCCTTTTTCATGATGGGAAGCCTGCCATGAAAAGTGTGGTGAAGATGCAGGTAAGTGGGCCCTGACAGGGACACTGGCTGATCCGGACATGGTGGTTGTTGGAGGGGCACCAATTGCATTTTTGTTTCTGCAAGGTGTGGCATGCGCGACATGGTGTATACTGCACCGTGCAGGATTGTGCAGTCGGCTCTTTCACTGCGGCAATTTGCATGTTAGGCTCTCCGATGAGCCTAATATATTCCCGCCGTGAGACCACTGTCGCACCCCCTGCCCGCCCTGGATTCAAATTGGAATCCAACGGGTTGGTGTACCCCAGCATTGGAGGTCCTCCTGTGGACGCGGCGGTCCTCCAGGAGGACCGCCAAAGTCGTAATAAGGCCCATAGCACTCATCTGGTCTCAGTGTCCCTCAAAGATCTTGACACTGAACATGGTTGAATGACCAAGATGTGTGAGTTATAAATGCACTTGTGGATGTTTATAGAAGCATGAGGGAAAGAGATGCCCAGGTTGCAAAGGTATGGACAAACATTTTCCGAAGGGCAACTGAAGGAGGAAATCTAGGCAAAGGCAGAACTGGTAGATTAGTGGTGTCATGTGCATCCATTTGCTGTAGTAGCTGTAACCTCTTAGTAGTAGCTAAGTAGCTGTAACCATTTGTGCCAGTCGCACTGCCCTTACTACCCCGGTCTCCGGTGTCATGGAGGTAGTGGCTGGGATGGAACATAAACAGGAACCTGTATTCTTTCTGTAGTTTTTATTCTTTATTGCAATTCCTCTAATCCCCTCAGCCGCTAATAGGATAATGTTGAGAAGAGAAGGGTGAGACAAGGGTTAACTCTGATGTCACTGAGGTGGCCAGCAGGTGCATGATGTCACTTCGACTCTATTCGCATTTTTGTGAACCCACATCCATAGGGGGCCAGGAAGGTAACATGTAAAAAGGATGGATTTCAATTTTTTTCTGAAAATATGTGCATAGGGAGCAGCCTGGGTGAAAATGTTGGGAACAGTATTCCTATTCCTGCCGTGGAGATTCTCCATTTCAAAGTTCATGCTGAGAGTAGTGGTGATCGGCAGAAACGGCTGGTATGGATCGGGGTGGCAGGGCGCACAGGGAGGTGAAAAAAACAGAACACTGACCTCCTTGCTTATCTCGGTGTCCTCCCTCGTCATCATTCCTCAGCTCCAGCCGGAAGAGGAAGCAGCCATGCTCCCCTTACCAATCACAACGCTGCCATGCAGCATTGTGATTGGTCTGAGCGGCGCTCACATGGGGAATGGTGGGCCTGGGCATGTTCTCAAAGCAGGCTGCAATGCAGCCTGCATGGCGAACATGTAAAGTGCGCATGACTGTTTGGCCGGCCCAGCAGTGCCGCCAAACAATCATGCGTACTTTACAGAGTGCCACAACTCCTCCCCTGCTCTGAGAACAGAGCAGCCCCGCCCGCAAAGACGCAGGAACAAATACATGATAATAACGTCCATTTATTATCATTTTATTTTTTCCTTTCTTCCACTCCTAAACTGTGGCGGCTCCTCCGCCTCAGTGGAGGAGGCGGAGCCGCCACTGACCGGCGTGGACAGTGCTAGCAAGCAGAGGGAGAGGCCGCAGCAGTGTAGACGTCCAGAGATCTGGGGCTATCAGAGATGGCGGAGCCGAGCTGTCAAAGTGCAGGCTGCAGGCCAGTCCTAGATTTCAGGCTGGAGCAGGGCAGGCCTCCATTCATTAGAATGAATTAGACCCTTCATTGGCTACCGGTTCAGAGCGCCCGGAATTGTTCCTGACATAAGGGGCCCATTAAGATGGATTTTTCAAAATCTTCAATAGATCTGCTAGTGTCATTGGACAGAACTTTTGATTCACCTTCACCAATCCGATTTCGTACTCGATAGTTTTACAAGTTCTTTCAGAATTGTCCTTACAGACCATGCACCCCTTCCTTTATATCCGGCTTGTCACTAGGAGACGATTGGGCTTTGGCTAAGGTTCGAATGGGGCAGTGATGATAACACCGACTCCGTGGTTTATCGAGGGGGGGTTAAGGCGTGTGCTGTGAGCTCGTTCCGAGTACTATGCGTTCACTCGTTCTTGTTTTCCCGAAAACACACCCGCTATGAATAGTGGCCCTGTTCTATTTGGCTACCAGATCAGGCCGTGCACTGGCGACCTTTATGTGTGTGTGTGGGGGAGGGGGGTTGTGGTGGGGGGGGGGGGGGGGGGGGGGGGCGGCACTCATGCAGCAAAACAAACTATGGCGTTGACAGTCAGGGGGAGCACGCATCCGGCTACATGCCCATAATTCAAATAAAGCTGCGCCTCCTGCTGGCCAAGGAACTAAATTTACGATTTGTGTTTTTTCCCCGTTTTTTTAAATTTATTTATATATATTGTTTGAGGCTGCGCTCTGTGCAGTGCCCGCTGTTTTTCTGCCTGCAGCACAGCTCTTCGTCCTGATGAACGCGAGCTACCTACGTCACACGTACTATCACTAGTATGGCGTCACATCTTCTTAGACACACCTAATGCCCTTTGACGGCTTCGCACTATTAACAAGTTACATCTGCTGTCTTTAGAGTTACACCAGCGGCCTAATAACCCTTCACTTCCTCACTCGGGGTCAGAACTGTAAAGCGCCTCAAACTTGTGAGTGGCTAGATCTAAACGACGTGAGCTTTTCTCCAACTGATTAGAAGCGATTCACAGCAAGGTGTTTGTGTAAGTGTATGTTCGCACAGGCTGCCGACCAGTTTATCGGAGACAGGTCGAGTGTAATAGTAAACGCTTGTGATGGCAAATGGTGTTTGCACTGTACGGCATCAAGCACATTAAAAGAATGACCACTAAAACAAGTTTCAAATGTGTGTGCTTCACAAAACGGATATCTTGTAAAACGACTAACAAAGCTATATGCAAATAAGATGGTGCCTAGTAGTTACATTTTTGCCTAGGGTGCTATGAACCCGGGGTCTTTCGATACCAAATGCACCCTTCGAAAACATTCTGAGATACTGGACAAACTACTAGTTAGTTTCTTGTGCCTCAGGTGCCACGAATTCCGACTCTGAGATGGTAGCCAAACGACCTCACTTCCTTGTGCCTCAGTTGCTATGAATGTCACCTCCGAGTCCTAGAGGTTTTAAAAACGTAATAAATGCTGACATTACCTCCTCGTCCTGTCTTCCTCGCCACAGTAATCTACATATGAGCCTCCGGCTCCACACAGAACTCCAAGTAAAATTCAAAGAGCAGCGCTCTAGTCTCCCCTCCCTCCTCCAATATGGCCCCCGAGGCTTCCACCAATCCCATAAAGGGACACATATCCAGCAACTCAGCCTGTTCTTTTTTTCTGCACTTCTCCGAGTGCTGTGGTTTCCCTGCTGGTCAGGTGAGTGGGACGGGGTTCCTGCCTTAGCGGTTCCCCTTGTCCCGTGGTATATGGTTGGGGGGAAGTTAGTTTGCTGCATGTTGCCTTATGCGGGGTGTTGCACCTGCGTTTGCTTAAAGGTTTTGTTTCCCCCGTCTGTTGCCTGGTTGCCTCGTGTCCTGCTTCAGCGGACTTCCGGGGTTTGGTGGGTAGGCTGTTTGGCAAATTTGCTTCCCTTTCCCGGCCGCGCGTCCTGCTGAGCGGACGTTACACGGCCGGGTGCGGGGTCTCTGGGAGCCGGGGGCTTCCGTGGGTGCTTTTGCCGGTCTACGGCCTTACCTGCTGCCGGTTTTCGCGCCGGCGGCGTTTCATGCCTCCATCGTTTCCTGCAGAGCGGGAGGCGCGTTTGGGGGCTGTTTGGGCTTGGCGCGCTGCGGTCTGGGCGTCTTCCTGCTGCGGCGCGCGGCTCTTCCGGATAATTTATTTCCTTCGGCTTCGGTCCGGGTGGAGTTTGTTGGGTTGCCTAGCAACCTGGGGTCCTATTTTACCGGGCTGTTCGTCGTTATGCCTGTGTTTGTTTTCTTTCACTTGGCTGTCGGTCATGGATTCTTCTAACGTGGATGATCCTGATACTTTGGCCGTGGCTTCCGGTTCAGGGGTGCATGTTCCCTCTATGGAAGTTTTACAGCAGATGATAAATACTGCGGTTTCTGCTGCTTTGCGGGGTCATGTTCCTGTCCCTCCTCCTAAGAAGGCGAGGGTTGAGGACGATGCTGCTGATGCTGATTCCGCGAATGAGGAGGAGGTTGATGTCAGGGGTCGCTTTGTGCAAGGTGCCGACCTGAAGGAGGTGCTGGGCCACATTCGCGAAAACTTGGTGTTCCCTGCTTCTGCGGTGCCTCTGGAAGACGATCTGTTCTCGCAATATCGTCGTCCCGAGCCTGATTCTTTGCCTCTCCATTCCTCGGTCTTGAAGGTCCTGGAGAATGAATGGAAGGATGTGGACAAGGGTTCTTTTCCGCGTTTCTTGAGTAGGAGGTACCCTCTTCAGGATTTTGCGGTGAAATACCCTGCCTCCGTGAAGGTTGACTCTTTGTTGGCGAGCATGTCTTCACATGGGTCCGTTGTCTCGGAGGACTCTTCTCCTGCGGACCCGGTTGACCGTAAGGTGGATGGTGCTGTGAAACGCACTTTTGCGGCTGCAAATTTTTCTATCCGGGCGGCGGCCTATTCCTCTTACACGATCCAGTCCTTGCTCAAGGATTTCCAGTCTCTGTCGGAGTTGTTGGACCAAGGGGAGGATGTTTCTTCTACCCTGGCGATGATGGAGCAGCAGGTCCGTCTGCTGTCGGATGTCTCCTTTGATTCGCTGGGGGCTGCTGCTTCTGCGGCCGGATCCTCTGTGGCTGCGAGGCGTCAGTTGTGGCTCCGTTCCTGGAAGGCTGATGCTGCACAGAAAAACTTGCTCATGAAAATCCCTTTTTCTGGGGTTAAACTTTTTGGTTCATCTCTTGACGACATGGTGAAGAAGACGGCGGAGGACCGTAAACTGCTTGCTCCTGACCGTCCTGGCAGATTCCGTGCTTTTGGTTCCCAGCGGTCTTTTGGTACCTCGAAGAGGGGTCGGGCTGGTCAGCCCTTTCGTGGACGGGGGCGTGGCCGGGGTGCTCCCTCCTTTGATAAGTCCCGGTTCTCCGGCGCTTCTGCCTCCTCCGCTCCTGCTTCCAAATCCTGACTGGATCGCTCCTGGTGTCGGTCCGGTTGGGGGTCGACTTTCTTGCTTCATGGACTCTTGGCGCGAGACTGTGTCGGACCAATGGGTGCTTCGCGTGATTTCGGAGGGGTTGCGCATTGGATTTGCCCAGACGCCCCCAGACTATTTCAAGGCCACTCCTTGTCCCGGGGATCCGGTGAAACGGTTGGCGCTTTGGACGGCATCGCTTCCATGGTGGTCAAAAAGGCGGTGATTCCTGTGCCCTGCGACCAAGTGGGGAAGGGGGTGTACTCCATTCTTTTTCTGGTGTCCAAGCGCACGGGGGATCTTCGACCTGTGATGGACCTGAAGTGGGTGAATACTTTCGTCCCTCACCAAGGGTTCAAGATGGTTTCCCTGCCTTTGATCCTTCCTCTGATCTCTCAGGGGGATTTCCTTGCTTCGATCGACCTGAGGGATGCTTACCTTCATGTTCCTCTTCATCCGGAGTTTCAGAAGTTTTTCCGGTTTTGTGTGCAGGGGCGTCATTACCAATTCCAGGTATTACCTTTTGGACTCTGCTCTGCTCCACGGATCTTTACTAAGATTCTGGCTCCTCTTATTGGACATTTACATGGAGAGGGGGTTAGTGTTTTTCCTTATCTGGACGACATTCTAATTTCTGCTTCTTCTCTTCCTAAGGCGGAGTTGCATGTCCAGAAGGTGTGCCAGGTCCTGACGCATCATGGGTTCCTAGTGAATGTGCCGAAATCCTCCCTGGTTCCTGCACAAGAATTGACATTCATTGGGGCTCTGTTCAAGACTCAGTTGGGGATGGTGTTCCTGCCCCCTCCCCGTGTTTTGTCCCTGATGTCTGCTGTTCGCTCCCTGTTGGTGGGGGTTTCTCATCCTGTGAGCCTGTGGTTGCGAGTTCAGGGTCTGATGTCGGCTTCCTTGTTGACGGTGCCATGGGCTCGCCTTCATATGTACCCGGTGGTGTCCCACATTTTATCGCATTGGGACCCCTGTTCCCTCGATATGGATGTTCTGGTTCCTATGTCGGAGGAGGTTCGGGTGGTCCTGGGTTGGTGGTTGGACGTGGGTCATCTGTCCAAAGGCCGCCCTTTTCTGATTGTTCCCACCCGCGTGGTCACTACCGATGCCAGCCTGCTGGGATGGGGTGCTACTCTGGGGGTTTCGGCGGCTCAAGGGATTTGGCCTCAGTCGGTTTTGTCATGTTCCTCCAACTTCAAGGAACTGAAGGCCGTCCTTCTGGGTCTGTTGGAATTCTCGGCTCTTGTTCAGGGTCACCACGTGCAGATCCGGACGGACAATCAGGTTGTGATGTCGTATGTGAACCATCAAGGGGGGTGCAGGGTTCGCTCCCTCAGTTGCCTGGCTCGTCGGATTGGTTCTTGGGCGGAGGTGCATCTGTTGTCCCTGTCTGCCATCTACCTACCTGGGGCGGAGAACACGGTTGCGGATTGTCTGAGCCGGGTGTTTCCTTCCATGGGTTCCTTATCTCTCACGCGGTGGATGTTCAGGAGGTTGCGGATGATGTTTGGTTGTCCGATTGTGGACCTGTTTGCCTCCCAGGACAATGCCCAGACCCGTTGTTTTTGCACAATTATGCCTTGCCGGGACGCCTGGAGGGTGGACGCCCTTTCGTTCCCTTGGCCGGAGGGTCTGCTGTATGCCTTTCCCCCTGTTCCCCTGCTTCCGGCTGTGCTACAGAAAGTCAAGAGGGAGGGGTCATTGGTGCTTCTGATTGCGCCTTGTTGGAAGCGTCGCCCTTGGTTTCCCCTTCTGAGGGAATTGGCGGTGTCTCCGGGGTGGCCGTTGCCGTTCGTGCCGTATCCGCTGATGGGTCCTCTTCTTCCACTGCCTGTGTTCCGTTCCCTGGGTCTGCGGGCCTGGCTCTTGAGAGGGAGTCTCTGATACGTGGCGGTTGTTCGGTGACTGTGGCTGGGGTCATTCAGCAGTCACGGCGGCCTTCTACGCTTAAGTCTTACGCCAAGCATTGGGATCATTTTGCGTCTTGGTGTATTGATCGTGGGCTGTCGTTGGATTCTTTGGATCCAGCTCGCATTCTGGACTTTCTGAACGATGGGTTTGTGTTGGGTTTGGCCGTCTCGACCCTTCGGGCTCAGTGGGCCGCCATTCGGGCTTTTCATGTCCTGCCTTTGGTGTCCATTTCTCCGTTGGTTGCTCGACTTTTTAAGTCTCTTTCTTTCCAGCGGCCTCGTCCTATCATGCGTCCTCCTCCTTGGGACCTTCCTTTGGTTTTGCGTTCCTTGCAGTTGGCTCCGTTCGAGCCTTTGGAGTCTGTGGACCTGAAGTTTTTGACTCTCAAGGTGGTGTTTCTGGTGGCGATTGCATCTGCCAGGCGTGTGGGTGAGTTGGGTGCTTTCCTTCGTTCTGCCCCGTTTTTGTTGGTTTTGGCGGACCGGGTGGTCTTGCGCCCTCATCCCACCTTTGTTCCTAAAGTGGCTTCTTTTTTTCACCGGTCTGCCGAGGTGGTTCTTCCGGTTCTGTGTCCTGATCCCTCCTCGGCTGAGGAGTCCCTTTTGCACCTCTTGGATGTTCGGCGTGCCTTACTGATTTACATTTCTCGCACTTCTCCCTTTTGTAAGGTTGACTGCTTGTTTGTGAATTATGGTTTGTCGCGTCAGGGTATGAAGCCCTCCCTGTCCACGATCAGTCGGTGGATTAAGGAGGCCATCCTTTTGGCCTATGCTTCGGTGTCGGTGGTTCCATCTCTTCCTGTTCAGGGTCGTTCCACCAGGTCTGTTGCTGTATCCTGGGCTTCTTTCAAAGGGGTGTCTATGGAGGATGTTTGCAGGGCTGCTACGTGGTCTTCTCCGCATACCTTCATGTCCCATTACCGCCTCCAGATTGGGGGTGGGGGTTCTGTTTCGTTTGCCTCATCGGTTTTGACTGCTGGGGTGCCTTAAGGGGTTGTCCATTTGGGTTGTTGTGCCTCTGTATATTAAAATATGTTTCACTGCACTGATGTGGTGGTCTGTTTTCCTTACATGAAGCTGATTGCTTTGGTATCGGCTCATATGTAGATTACTGTGGCGAGGAAGACAGGACGAGGAGGTAATGCCCCGGTTACTTACCGGTAATCTTCATTACTCCGAGTCCATGTCTTCCTCGCCACAGTATAGTTTCCCTTCCCTCCCGGCCCTGGTGGTGGCTTCATGTCTGCGGCTTGGTTTTCAGGCTGAGTTGCTGGATATGTGTCCCTTTATGGGATTGGTGGAAGCCTCGGGGGCCATATTGGAGGAGGGAGGGGAGACTAGAGCGCTGCTCTTTGAATTTTACTTGGAGTTCTGTGTGGAGCCGGAGGCTCATATGTAGATTACTGTGGCGAGGAAGACATGGACTCGGAGTAATGAAGATTACCGGTAAGTAACCGGGGCATTTACCACCACATAAAAACGGGTTATTATTACCCAGCATGCATTACCACCAACAATCCTTTGTGTATCTGCCACCCACGCACACACCCACACGACGTTTAACGTTTAACTTACGCCGAGAAATTCTCACACACTCTCACAAACAGAACGGCTGTTTTGCTGATTTACAGCGTCGCCACCATAAACTGCCTACCATTTCATTACAGCTTCTTTACTGCGAGCTATTTCCTGCCGGGAGCGGTACCTGATGATTCCCCGAGGTACGGAGCGTTTCCTGCGTGAACACGGCATTAGCTCGCAAATTTAGACATTCATAACTGAGGGAATGCCCCTCTGTGGCTCCCTGTTGCATTATAATGCAGGAAGGCAAGCTGTCACGCCACCGGAAGCTGCGACTGTAATACCCACTAAGCAATTAACTTATCATGACACAATCAGGGCCCACTTTTCAAGCTGAAGATTATGAAAGAACAACAGGAGAAGGCAAGTGAAGCCGAGCAAAGGGGGTCGAACAGATGTGAGGCACAAAAAAAGGTAACGAATAGGAAAGAAAGGCAAGGAAGAGGGGAGAGAAGGGAGTGAAAGGAAGAAAAAGAAGAGAAAGGAGGAAAGTGAAGGGGTGAAAAGAAATGGCATGGAAGGCGGCAACTGGCGCGTTGCGGGAGGCAAGATGGCGGACTGATGCCGCCAGAGCAGAGAGTAGCTGCGGAGGTCCGGCAGTGCTATGGCCGTTAGCTGACTTTTTTCGACTTTACACTCTGCGGTCAAAGCTGGGGCTGAGCGGAAAATACATGGGGAAGCTCAAGACGAACCGACTTACCCGCTAACGTACTAGCGTATCGGCCACACAGCAGCTTCTTGGCGGAGCCGGTGCCGGAGCCGCGCAGGGAGCCGGGGCAAGGAGCAAGGAGCCGCGGAGCGGGGAGCTGAAGGCGGAGCAAGGCAGAGGCGAAGCCCTGCGACTTCCGAGCACCGGAGCGGAGCGCCGGAGCGGACTTGACTCACAACACAGCGGATTTGGAGCAGTGGCAAACACACGGAACTGAGCGGCGGAGGCTCAGCGTGACCGAGGAGACGGTTTGCCTGCAAGATGCAGGACGGCTGGCGGGAGCGTTCTGGCTTTCTTTTCTCGGGGGAACCGGGTGAACCGGCTTCAGAGCCAGAGCTGGTGCCGTAGATAACACAGAAACGCAGAAAAGCTGCAGAATGGCAGAGTGAGCGGCAGAACGTGCACATGAACTGGATTAAACAAGCTAAAAGCTAAAAGCAGAGACAAACAGAGTACTTGGATTTTTTTTGTGTGTATCAACCTTTGGCTTAATCGCAGACTCACCCAAACCCTTTCCACAATCTACCCACAGTGGTTATAAAAGGAGCCTGGGAAGGAAAACTGCTTTGTGGAACAAACGGAGCAAGCGGAGTGGGAGCAGCACCTGTGGCGGATGCTACAACTGCGATCCCTCGAGAACCAGGTCAGAGAGATTTTCCGGACAATCAATCTCCCGCGGCTGACCTCGAAGACCTCACAGGGGTGGACGGTACTTACCCGGCTAAGCTTGCTGGCTCACTGGAAGATAGGTTTTGACTGGTCTGGCCCTACAACAACCGTCGCAACAACTCTGCCCAGGATGGCACCTAAGAACCCTGTAAGGAGCACAAGAACTACAAAGCAGGCGGGAGGAAACACTGTGGAACCCGAAGTACTGCCCCCTATAACAACAGCAGCAGCAACAGCGGCGACAGCGGCAGTAGTAGTAGCGGCAGCGGATTTAATCCCAGACGGCGGCAAGAAAAGGAGCAGACAGGAGAAATCTGGCCTGAATGCTGGTAAAATGCTTCCCCGCACGCAAAATCTGAATCTGAACTCTAACCCGATCCCTAATGTGGCACCTAACAAATGCATACCAAGCCTTGGTACTACTGATTCTTTAACTCAACCGAAAGGTAAAGCTAACTTAGCAGGGGGGGAGCATAATGTTATTGACAATGACACTGTTACCGACACCAACACTGATATTGTTCTAAATGCTCCTGCTGCTTCTACTGGCGGTAATGATATACAGACTCACTCAGTCACCCTGCCTGCAACTGATGATGACGCCAGGTCGCAGCTCAACACTAAAACTTTAAAGGATATAAATTCTTCACCGCCGTCATTAAGCCCCTCTACCTCTGTACCAGCAGAGGTCATAGAAGATATCTCTGATTGTGCCCTGACTGAAGGTGAAAAATCGATATTAGAGGTTGACCAACTACTGAAGAATGGATTGGAGGCAATAGGGACGGCAAATCAAGACAATCAGATTAAACCGGCTGAGCAATTAGATGGGTCGGATACGGATGAGAATTATAGTGATTGTCCAGACCAGGGTAATTCCACGCCACTGCACTCAGCCAAAGGAAACGCTAAAGGTATAAGGAAAGGGAAAAGAAAAGTGAAAAATAAACTTTAAAAAATGACGAGCAAACCAAATCTAACAACGGTGAAAATGATTGCTAAAAACAGTCCTATAAGGAAGTGGGTACAGGCAAAAGGGGGTGTTAAAACAATGGCCTTGAGACTGTCCGGGAACAGCCTGATCGAAACAGGCACTACACCAAGGGGGGCAATCTCGGTAGGGACAGTGGCAGTGGACATACTGGAGGAGGCTGTTACTGGATCCGATGCAATTAAGGAAGCGACAGGAATGGCAGGAGGTCCTCCTCTGACCTCTGACACACATATGGGGGATATGGGGTAACAGGGGTAACTCCCCTATTAACATCAGTACTAACACCATCTCGGACTACCCCTGTGCAAGTCACATTACCTGCGTCTTCATCCTCATCTTCATGCTCATCTCTAATGGTTGAACCAGTAACGGGCAATATGTTAAGCCATATAAGGCCTGATCATACAGATAACACTCTCACTCAAAGGGATACACCTGCTGACTGGACTTTGCCGGGGGAAGTCTCTTCATCTTTTCAGATGATTTTGCAGTTGCTTAATGAGCAAAAACAGGAAGCTCAATATCACTATCAACAGATGCGAGAAGATAGCAACAAAACTCAATCTTCGCTTATCGAGATTTCTTGCATACTTGGGACTATGTCTCAGGATATGGAAGAACTACAGCAGAGGGTTGTATCAACGGAGGAAAAAGGAGCTCATTCTGAAACAGTCTTGAACAGACCCTAGACTCAACTCTCGCATATGCAGATCAAACTTGAAGACTTAGAAAATAGACAGCGGAGGCAGAACCTACGTGTTTTTGGCATAGGAGAGGGAGAGGAAGGAGCGGACGCTAGAGCCTACATAGTGCATTTATTTCAGAAGGCGTTTCCTGAGCTCTCAGTCTGGGACTGGGACTCGCAAGTACAACGGGCCCACCGACTCCCATTGGTTCAAAGGAACAAAAATAATCAATACCCACGACCTATTCTGATCTACATCGGTAACTTTTTACTACGACAAGCGATCTCATTAAGGGCAAGACCAAATACTCCAGTGACTACGGACTCAATTACTTTTTTTGTTAGATCTGATTTAAGCAAGCTAACTATGGATCGGCGCTGGCAGTTACGACAATTTATCGACCCGATAAAAGAATTGGGCGGTCAGGCATTTCTGCAAGAACCGGCTAAACTAAAGGTTGAACATGGTCAAATGGTCGAACATATTATTTCTCTGAAGCAAAGGAGGTGGAGCACATTGTAGGCAAATGGAAAGTGGAGAAAAGTGGACATGGACCTGAACATTGATATTGATACTGTAGCTGAAACTGCATAGTCCACTGCCACTGAAGTTTTTGGTTATATTGTGATGAATTACTGAATCACTGAACTTTTGAATTCACCTATTTGTCTTCTTACTTAACTTGCAGCTTAGGCTGATTTAATATTGCTTATTGATTGCTTATTGATTCAATATTGCTTATGCTTTTTTTTTCTTCTTAATGACTGCGGGATAGTATAGGTTACTTAGCTTGGTCATAGTACCGGATCCTCTGCGCTACGACTCTGCGCATGCTGCCATTACAACGGCAGCAAGGAGAAAGGGGGGGGCCTGCAGGAAGAAACAGAAGGAGAGGGGGTGGGGTTAGTAAGGGGTGGTGGGGGGTTGTGGCTCAGGGGAAAAAAAGCATCTAGAGGGCAAGTAAACTGATAAAAGTACTGGTTTGGAAGATAAGCAAGGCTGATATTTTTTGGTACATTTGGTATATTACAAATTCAGGTGAGACAAATGAAGGGGGTAGTAAAGGGAAAGCACTAGAATACATCGTAATCAAGGATAGCAAAATCTATTATTTTAAATGTTTCAATTAAAGTGTTTAGCATGGAACGTATCAGGTTTAAATAGTAAAATTAAACGGAACCTTGTATTTGAAGAGCTCAAAATGTATAACCCTCAAATTATAGTACTAACTGAGACTCACATAGCATACAAAGATAGGAAACTACTTGAACAGCTTGGCTGCTCAAGTAGTGCGACCCCCTGCGCACGCTGTACTGAAGAAATGGGCATTATCAGGTATACTGCTACGGAACTTCACAAATTCAACCCAGCCAAACCTTTGGTCCTAGACCCCCGCTCTTTTAACTCCCTACCTAACTCTGCCCCTAATCCTGGCAAAACCATCTGCACTTTAAAGCCCCCACCTAAACTAGTATGCCTCTACTGCAACGCCAGGTCAATGGCCAAGCATGCATTACAAATTTGGGCACTCTTAGACTCTGTGAAACCTGACATATTGTTTGTCACTGAAACTTGGCTCCAGGAATCGTCCACACCAGACATTGCCATAGCCCTACCTCCGGCCTATAAAATACATAGACTTGACCGCCCTGGAAACAAAAAAGGAGGAGGAACAGCAATAATCTATGATTCAGCCATAAAAATTCATATAAACGACTCTCATCTCGAATGCTGGGGAGAGCTGCTTATAGCCACGATAACAGTGAATAACAAAGAAGCATGGAAGGTGGCTCTCATTTACAGACCTCCCGGCTCTAAAACTAACTTCTCTGAGAAATTAGTAGAAGCCATAGCACCTTATGCTCTAACTACAAAGAATTTCATCCTTCTGGGAGACGTGAATTACCACCTTGAACTTACCACTGATCCTTGCACTATAGACCTAACCACCAATTTAGAAGCCCTACAACTCTGTCAACTCCCCACAGGCCCAACTCACATAGCTGGACACACTCTTGATCTCATTTGTACAAATTCCCCTAAAGTTACGATTACTCAAAGTGACTTAGTCTTTTGGACAGATCATTACATCATAAATTTCGCTATAAGCGGATCTCAGAGTCCGATGACCCGCCCAACAAAAATGAAAAAAACCAGGCCATGGAATAAAATCACCATACCTGCCTTTAGCGAATCCTTTTCCCCGCCCTCTACTGCCCAATGTACCAATCTTAGCCAAACCGCCGTGGAATTTGAATCAGCCATTACCACTGCACTTGATGAGATAGCGCCTATGCGCACTTCTAAACCTCCAAGAAATAATTCTCTATGGTTCACACCGGAACTCAAACAAAGAAAATGCGCTACTAGGCTGGCAGAGCGAAAATGGAGACAGACAAAAAGCGCTCAAGATAGACACTTATACAAAGCGGCTCATAGACAGTATATGCAGGACATTGCTGAGGCTAAAAAAGTCTATCTGGGAAACAGGATTGCCCTAGCAGCAAATTCGCAACGAGAACTATTTAATATTGTGAAGGAGTTTACCACACCCCCAGGTGCTCAACAGGCGCTTCCTGACTCCAAAACATGGGTCGATTCTGTGGCCTCCTACTTTCATGATAAAATAACCGAAATTCATGAACGATTTCCTAAGCAAACAACTGAGGTTGAGGCCAGCACTCCTCTCATTGAAAGGCTAACCTCTCATAACAGCCATGATAACACGTTGAAACTGTTCTCGCCCTTGACTGAGCAGGACGTAAATCACGCACTGCTGAAAATGAAATCTGGAGCACCGGGCGACCCTGCTTCGCCACAAGTCTTACATAAAATCTTCCCAGTTTTGATCCCTACCTTGACAAATATTTTTAATCAGTCAATACAACATTGTGCTGTCCCTGACCATTGGAAAAAAGCTATAATCAGGCCCATTCTGCAGAAACCTAACGCTGATCCTGATCAATTTACAAACTATAGGCCTATCTCCCTTCTGCCACTCTTTGGGAAAGTCATGGAGACTCTAATAAATAAACAACTTGTTGCCCACCTGGAATCAAATAAACTCCTTGATCCATCCCAATCCGGTTTCAGGGCATTCCACAGCACCGAAACAGCCCTGCTGGAGGTAGTGGATAATATCAGGCTATCTCTAGACTCAAAAAAATCAGCCATCCTGATATTACTGGATTTATCTGCGGCCTTCGACACCATCTCGCATCGCATACTGTTGGAGCGCCTTGTCGAGATTGGTGTCGAAGGAAACGCTCTTAAATGGATATCAAGCTATCTTGAAAATAGACAATCAAGGGTCCAAATCGGTGACCACACCTCTATCTCCTATAAAAATGATAAAGGAGTCCCACAGGGATCTATTTTAAGCCCGACCCTTTTCAATATTTATGTTTCCCCTCTGGCCAAAATCATTAGAGAATGCGGTTTTGGGACAATATCCTATGCTGACGATACCCAAATTCTCGTCACCATCAGCCAAAACTATGAAGATGCTAAATATAGGTTCAAAAACTGTATGATTAACATACAAGAGTGGATGACTAGAAACTACCTAATGATGAACGCAGGGAAGACCGAAGTCATGCTCTTTGGCAAAGCTGACCAAATCTGGTCATCAGACTGGTGGCCTGAGCCCTGGGCATGTGCCCTGCCCCCAAACCATACGTCAGGAACCTGGGTGTAATCCTAGATAACAAGCTCACTATGTCTGAACACATAAAAAAAATAGTTGGAAGTAGCTATGGCCAGATACGTAGTCTGAGGAAGATCTTTAAATGGATCCCGCTCTCAGCACGTATGCCCCTAGTTCAAGGGCTGGTTATAAACAGGATGGACTATGGAAACGCACTGTTCTCAGCCATCAATCAGTCACTACTGAACCGACTTCAGGTTCTTCAAAACACTGCTGCAAGGCTAGTACTGGACCTTCCTCCTCGAACCCCGTCAGCAGCTTGTCTCAGAACGTTGCACTGGCTCCCCGTTAAAAAACGCATAAAATTCAAACTCTGCTGTCTGGTTCATAAGGCAGTAAATGGACATGGACCAGTTTACGTGGAAAGGAAACTCAAGGCCCATATCCCACTTAGGACACTACGCTCCTCTACTAAAGCCCTCCTATCCGTTCCTAGAGTCCGAACGGTTAGGAACGGGGACCGAGCCTTCAGCAAAACCGCCCCAGAAGCATGGAACTCCCTCCCCACACCTTTGAGAGAAGAGCCAGATCACGTCAGATTTCGGAAACTGCTCAAAACCTGCCTCTTTAACCCTTAGTATCCCAACCCTCAAACTCCTCTGAATCTGCTGAATCCAAGGATCTTGTCTGCTCCTAGCGCTCTGAGACCTTCGGGTGAATTACGCGCTTTACAAGTGAAATAAATGTAAATGTAAATGTGGTCCTAGTATCTACGAACTTTAATGCTTCTATCCGGGATGATGCAATTCTAAGACATAAACAACTTAGAGTAGAGGTAAATAAGTCACTGACTGATAAAGCTGGGAGATGGGTGATGGCACAAGTAATAATTGAAGGCTTTAAGTACACTATTTGTGGCGTTTATGCTTCCAATGTGGACGAACCCCGGATTATTGATAAAATTAATTTGGAACTGTTTGGGTGGGAAGGGGAACTCATTATGCTCGGAGACTTTAACTGCATTATGGACTATAATCTAGATACAACCAGAAGGGGATCTTTTCAAAGGATGCGGAAGACTAGGGCCGCAATTTTAGGTCTAGCAGCAACTCATCTAATCAAGGATGCTTGGAGATATCTATGCCCCAATGTAGCAGGCTACACGTACTACTCTGCCGCACACAAGCTATGCTCACGCATAGATATGGTTTGGGTCTCCGATTTTATCCTTGAAAATGGCACTATGGTAATCTGCCCTAGAGTCACTTCCGATCATAACCCCATTATGCTGACGTTTGAGATAACAACGGAAAGACAAGTGTTCTCTTTCCCTAGATATTTGTTTTCAGATACCATCTTTTTAGGCCAACTAAAAGAACATATAAAGGAGTTTGTAGAATTCAATATTCACTCTGCAGCACCAAGGATAGTATGGGATACATGTAAAGCCAGCATCCGTGGGTTTTCCCAGCAGTATATATGGCAACAAAATAAGGAACGTAGGAATCAAGATGAGAAAATGACAACGGATATACTTAATATGGAAAACTTATTATCTGAAGCGCTTATAAAAGGAGATGACGAGAAGGCACTACGTCTCAGATTAGTTGATCTAAAATCAGTTTTAAAAAAGGTTCTTAGGGAAAAAAGCATAATTAAAATCAAGAAATACCAACTAAGCCAATATGAAGGTGGGGAACAGATAGGGAAAATATTAGCATATAGAGTGGCCGAGAATCGAGCACAGACGGCCGTTAAAGAAATTAAGGGGGCCAATAATCAAATCTTTCAAGACACAAAGGCTATTTTAAACCAGTTTGCACAATACTACCAGGAGCTATATACCCCGGAGAACGAGGTGGATAATGACAAGATTAAGAACTACCTAAACTTAAATAAAGTCTTGCCTATTGACCCGGAGCAATCTGATCAACTAGTTGGGGACATTACACCGACAGAAATTAGAATAGCCATCAACTCTCTGGCATCAGGGAAAGCCACAGGGGAAGACTCGATTCCTATAGAGCTATTTAAAACATGCGCAGAGGAATTAATACCACTCCTGTCTATAGTGATTCAGGCTATTGGGAAAGGGGAGCAAGCACCCAGATCATGGAACTTAACACAAATCATTTTTTTCCTAAAAAATGGCAAACCAGCTGTTGAAAGAGGGTCCTATAGACCTATATCCCTCATAAATAGCGACGCTAAAATATTCACAAAAATATTGTCTACTAGGCTGGCACCATTAATGGCACAAATGGTATCACCTCAACAACACGGCTTCATCCCTAAAAGGGACACAACGGCTCATATTAATATGGCTATTATGGCTTTCGATGTGGCGCAGATTAAGTCAACCCCACTCGGTATGATATTATTAGATGCAGAAAAGGCATTTGACCGAGTGGGGTGGGACTTTCTATGGGCCACATTACTTGCTTTTGGTATGAAGGGTCAATTCTTGAACTGGATTCAGGCACTATATGATAAACCCACTGGTAAAGTTTGTTATATGGGCAAATGCTCCTCTACCTTTCCGATTGAACGGGGGACCAGACAAGGGTGTCCCCTATCCCCTTTATTATTTGCCCTTATAATGGAACCATTTTTGATCGCACTACAAGGTAGGGATCAGATTTCCCCTTTTGTTAATGGAGCAGACTCACTCAAAATAACTGTATATGCGGACGATATAGCGATATACTCCACTGATGTCGAAGAAGCGTTAAAGGGTATTCTAAAAGAAGCTGGGGATTTCGGCTCAGTATCTGGATATAGATTAAATAGTACTAAGACTCAAATTGTTATGAACTACAGACCATCAAATCCACTACAAGGGGTATGTGATCTGGCTACATACCTGGGGGTAAAGATTTCTTCAGATGTTAAGTTAATATTGGCGTTAAACTATGAGCCTCTATTAAAGGAAACAGGTATATTATTCTGCGCGTCAATTTAAAAAAATGTTTTATCATGCCCTGTGGCACCGGGAAATGTAAACTCAATACGATACATATAGGGGCAGATAAATTAGAATCTGTTAGTTCATTTCCATATCTTGGTTTGGTTTTCGCTGCGAACGGCTCATGGAGTGGGCATAAGGCCCACGCCATGAGCAAGTTCTCGAAAGCCAACAACTCTATCCGGAGTTTGTCCCGACCCAAGAAAATAGGTGCCACTAGAGGTATTTAAAAATTTTTTACGCTACAGTGTTTACCAGTGGTCACATACGGGGCTGAGGTCTGGGGAGCAGGAAAAAGTCCCGGGATCCAGCGTGAAGAAGCGCGATTTTGTAGGAAAATCCTGGGTGCCCCAATCTCCTCCACAGAATGGATTTGCCATGAGGAACTTAACCTCTCCTATGTATGCGACTTTATTAGATCTAGACCTGTTCTTTTTTGGTTAAGGATCTGGAGAAATAACTCTGCAATTTTAACACAAAATATAATAAAAGACTGCCTTAAATGTGATCATGGCATGTCAATCCCCTGGCTCGCTGATGTTTCAAAAGCATTGAGCGATGTAAACAGGGAACATCTTTTCTCCGATCCTAATAACATTGAAGCGAATGACAAAATTGAGGTCAAACAAGCACTGTATGCACTTTATAGTTCAGAACGAATGGAAAAAGAAACTGTCAAATCAACTGTTGTGCTTTATCAGAAAAATGAATTAAGTAGGAATAACCTTGCACAATACCTCACTTTACCGATGACGAATTGGGAAAGATCACTACTGTTCCGATTAAGGGCAGGCTCTATAAAAACTTTATTGGGATTTCCCTTGGGCTATCACCATGCAAATGATTACAATCCATGCCCATGTGATGGTACTAGTAAACAGAATGATTTGCATTTTCTATTCTTCTGTAAATTTTACTTAAAATATATTAATTGGTTTTTAACTCCGTATTTTAGAAAACACAGACCCCTTTCATTAGGGGAATCCTATGCAATGTTATTGTCCCTGGATACAGATGAATTAATCTTCCGCACTAGCACTTTCTTGAGAATTATTACATGTGCACGTAAAACCATGGAAAGCCCTCCTTAAATTGTGTACTTGCCCCATGAGAAATGCTTCAGTTTTTAAACTTATTATTCCATATCTGTTTTTAATGTACAAATGAATGTTTTTATTGTGTACTTTTATGTATTTTACGAAATTCGAATAAAGATCTTTTGAATTGAATTGAATTGGTATATTATTCAAGAAATGGCATAAACTACCATTAAGTATTATAGGCCGAAATAATTTAGTAAAAATGAAAATACTACCTAAGTATCTATATCTTTTTCGCTCAATTCCTCTACGGATAAATAATTCTTATTTTAATAGATTGGACGGAATTATTAGCAGTTTCATCTGGGGGTATAAAAAAGCCCGCCGCGCTGTCTCACTCCTTAAACTTCCATTTATCCAAGGAGGATTAGGCCTACCGGATATAAAAGCTTAGTATCTGGCTGCTTTCCTGACCCGTTTCCAAAGCCTAATAATTCCAGATAAAAGTATGTATTTCCATAAATTTGTGTTAGGGGAGGATGTAAATATGTTCCTCTACAAAATAAACGACCCAAACTACTTTAAACGCGTTAAATTTAAGACTACACGAGATCTTGTTAACATTTGGCGTTCCATTTTGGTCAAATGCAAGACTTCTAACTTTCATCATAAAACCCCACTGTGGTTTAACCCGGGTTTACCTGAAATATTCCATGATCAATGGGCCCTTAGGTGGTCAGAAGCGGGTATTAAAAGCTTGGGAGATCTGTATGATCACAACGGATTTTGCTCTTTTGAACAGCTGAAAACTTGTTATAACATATCGGAGGGAGCCCGTTTTAAATACTTTCAAATAAGAGACTATCTGGTACGGAAACTAGGACTATTGAAAATTCAGGATTCAGATTTGTGGGACTGTATTTATAAAGAAAATGATAAAGCATGGATTAGGTTAGGCTATAAAATCTTTATCAGCCATAGAAATGATGACTCTGTCAAACTTGCAGAAAAATGTACTAGGAAACTGGGAATTGCTGTGGCTCCTAATCTAATTACTTCTTCACTAAACAGCCTCCACCGATCTATACACTCCTCCAATTTAAAACTACAATTATTCAAAACTATATGTCAACTATATTATACACCAGATAGGATTCTTAGATGGGCAAACAATAATAACTTTAACGAGCGCACAAAATGCCCAAAGTGCAATACGAGTGCAGCGGACATAACTCACATGTTTTTCTCCTGCCCACAATTAGGTGAATATTGGAATGATGTGACTGAAGTTATGTCTACGAAATTAACTTGCTCTATTGATTTGACACCTGTAGACGTGCTTGTCGGTTATTCCGGGGGGGATAAAACTAACATTGACTTACTTAATATCGTACTCGCATGTGCGAGATTAGTAATAGCAAGGGCTTGGATACAACACAACCCGCCGACAGTTATAGAATGGGGGAGCCTAGCTAAGGAAATTTATCATATGGAATCTGCTTTGGCTGCAACACGGGGGGTATTCAGGCTAAGCTGAAAGTGGAAAGGATTTGGGGATTGATAATGTCATGATATTTCCCTTTTTCTTTGTTTCTCTTTATGTCTTTTGTTATTGTTATGCCCTCTCCTTGGAGATACGTTTTACTTTGCGGAAAAATTGATTATGGTTGCTTTGCTTTCTCCTTTGATGGAATAAGTGAATTTATTATGTTTTTTCTGATTAAATGATTATGTACTTGTCCCATGAGATGCAAATAAAAATCTTTAAAAAAAAAAAAAAAAGGAAGGCGGCAACTGGAAGGAAGAGTAGATAAGGGAAGGAAGAAAGGCAGACAAGGAAGACGGAAGGAAAGGAAAGGGAAGGGCAATTCAGAGGGAAGGCAAGAAAGAAGAACGAGAAGGAGAAGAGAAGGACGGGTAAGAGAAAGGAAAGGAGGGAAAAGGTTGGGAGGGCTCGGAAATGGGGTGGGGAGGAAAAGAAAATGTGCGAGAAAGCAGTGAGGGAGAATTGAAGAAAAGGACGAAAAGAGAATGAGCAAAAAGGACAAGGTAAGGAAAGCGGAGAGGCTTTAAGTGGAGAAAAGAGAAAGAAGGGAAAGGACTCAGGGAATGAGAGAGAAGTGGGGAGAAGAGAAGGGAGGCAAAAAACAGGGAAGCAAACAGAAGGGGCAAACCGATGAGGGACAGTGAGTAATTGGGCGGGAATATAAGGAAAATGAGATAAGGAAAGGGAAGGCAAGGTGATGCCTTTCTTCCCCACACAAGCTTTCATTCGTTGCTCTCCCTTGTTCACCTTGTTTCGGGCTCCTTTTTAACATAAGAGTCCTGATGATGGACCCCCATCTTCTTGATGGATAGAAACATCCTTGACTACCACTACCGACCCTAGTTAGATTATATTATCAATAAATGGGCTGAGTTCTTGTTTTCAAGATACACAACTTTGATCTCCGAATTTGTTCACATGTGTGAATCACTACATTCCTTACTACACACCCACGGCACCGTCACAGAGTAAAAGCTTAAAAAAAAAAGTTCTTCATATATGATTTATTACAACCAATGATTAAGATAACCGTTTGGTTCATTTGTATTGATTGTACCGTTTTCAGCTGGGAGACCAGTGTTTCTTGTGCATGTACTTACCCAAGGTCCTCAGTGATCATTAGAATCCCTTGTTACCTGAAAATCTGAGGCATACCAGGGCACAAGCTTTTTTTTTTAAGTGTGACATAACTAAACCATGCTAGCATTTGAAGACTAGCCAATGCATTTGTACACCCACCTCTGCTGATAGCCAGCTCAGGCCTTACCTTGTTCTTAATGGAAGGTTCTTTCCTTATAAGGTCAGCCATTAAACAGACATCTGTCTTCTGCAGTGTGCAGCTTTCTCCTATAGTGCTTATAATGCAAATGAAATATAGGAATATAAAGGAGAGAAGGAACTGCATGGGCTATTCAGAATACAGTAAGAGAAAAATGGTGAAGATTGTGTACCTTGACGCACTAAAATAGAACAAAAATGAGTGTATGCGTCGGAAGAATAAAATGACATACACAAAAACAGTGAGGGCGATTTGGCAAAAAAAAAAAAAGAAATTGTTAAATGGTGCTTAAACAAACAAACACTATAAGACGAAAGTGAGAGAACTCTGGCTTTCTATAGATATTTTTTCAAAACATGAATGTAGGTCTTTTAGATACATGTGACACTTTTTCATTTAGGAAAGGTTTGAGGGGAAGAGTAAAGAAAGAAGGAAGAAATTAAAGATTAAAGGAAGAGAGAGACAGCAGGAGGGAGGGACGAAGACAGATGACACGGTTATCTATCTCAACAACATATAAGCTAGTATTCTTCTAAATGTGTCTGGTGTTAAACGTTAACCAAAGACTGCTGTTCATGAGTAAAGGAATCCCTTAGCATCCTTGAGATTCAAACAGTGACACTTTGTGACATGCACCTTTCCTACGACCCATTACTTTAGAAATGTCTCATCTCCTCTTACTGTACTAATTTTCAGCAATGCCAGACCAGGTGTTATAGTAGAATGTTTCCAAGGCTTCAATTACTATGCCCTGTTTGTATCTGTTTAAATGCTTCTTGTTGTTCCACGTTCTGAAGAGCAGTTCTTTCTCAGTTACACTGCTGCTCTTCAGGAGGTGGATGCTCCAATAAACTACTCTACTACTTCACAAGAAAGTATCCGTGGATTTCTTCTTATTACACCAGGCATGCCCTCTTGAGAGAAGTCATTTTCCAATGTCCAAACCACACCCCACTCTCTTAGTAGAAGAGGGGCGGGGAGATGGACTGTTTTTCAGTTCAGTCAACCATTTCCGGGAGCTCACAAAATTGGCAACCATATTTTGAGGTTATTGCACCCCATACCAACTACACACTTTCAAGGAGTCTACGCTCTGCACACACATTTCCAAAGGGTCTCTTATAGGTGGTCTGTTTAGTGTACAATTGTGTTGCTGAGGGGAAGCGACTCTGAACACCTATATTTTTGGGGGCTGGAGGTCCACCAATCAACATCAAAGAGGTTGGTAATATTATTGGTGCATGGAAATGCTTCTTCGCCATGATTCAGTATTTCACTCTGTCACCCCAATTTGCTCCACAGAAATTGCTTGAATCCAGGTGGGATGAACATCAGAATTGTGCTAGTCCCATTTATCCTGAGACTTGGCTTCATGAAAGCTCCGGTCCTGATATTGCCACCGCAATTCCTACCAATTATGTCATAGTGAGGTTGGACAGAGTTTCCGGAAAAGGGGGGGTATTGCGATAATTTTCAAGTCTACCTATACTTGCAGGCTTGAATCATTTCCCCTGCCCGGAAGTGAAACTGCTTTATTCAAACTAGCAATTAATCCCCAGTTTACCCTATCGGGCCTCCTGGTTTATCGCCCCCCTGGCAATTCTCTCACTTGGATATCTTCATTTGCTGAGATCATAGCTCCCCTACTTCTCAGGGCAGCAAATTTCACCATTCTTGGTGATCTCAATCTGCATTTAGAAGATCCCTTGTGTACTACAGCAAGCGTTTTCTATCGGATCTGGAGACTCTCAACCTTTTCTTGCATAATTCTGGATCCACTCACTCTGCTGGACATCAACTGGATCCCATTCTTTCCAATCTTCCGTTTGATTGTTCACAGAGTGCCCGCCCGCTGGAATGGTCCGACCATTTTGCTGTCCACTTCTCCTTACTCCACACTAAGAACTTGGTTAAGAGTGGCTGCGGTAAGGGTGAATTAATCCATCGGTGGGGTAAACTTGATATTACAAAGTTGAACCAGCACCTCTTGAATACCCGTCCTGAAGACAGTGATGCTTCAGTCACGGAATTGAATACGGTTGTATCACATTGGCTTAGCAATGCTGTAACCACTCTCCTTCCTTTACCCCCGAAACATTCCAGGTTACATCGTTCCCCGGCACCTTGGTTCTCTCCTGACTTGAAGGTCCTACGAACCGAATGCAAGGCCCTAGAAAGGAAATGGATGCACTCTTATTCGGTCTCACAGAAGACTGTTTATAAAGAGGCTCTAAAGAGATATCACTCACAATGTAAAAATGCGAGAGCTGCCTACACTGAGAGTACTGTGACGCAAGCTCAGAATTGCCCACGCACTCTCTTCTCCGTTGTCAAAAAATTGACAGGAGCGGATACTATTCCTATACCCCCAGCCTTGGACGAAGTTCAGTGTAATTCCATTGCGGAATTTTTCATTGCCAAGGTTGAGCGCATATACGATTCTATGAGCGCTCCCTTGACTGTAAATGAACATCAGTCGGAACAGGCTGGAGGGATGGAACAATCACTCCCAACGGCGAAGGTCACTAACTGGCAATTGTTTGACGATATTTTGTTCTTCTCTTGTCTGAGCAGTGTAAGATCGGGCTCACCCCGTGATCCTGTACCTGCTAAAATCCTAAAGTTACTGGATCTTGAACCCCGACGGGTTCTCATGAGACTCTTAAATGCATCCCTAACAGAGTCCCATGTGTTACAGGATTGGAAGCATGCAATGGTTGTTCCTCTCCTAAAAAAGACCGGAGCCGATGCGTCTAATCTTGCAAACTTTAGACCCATATCCTTGCTGCCTGTTCTCTCAAAAGTGTTGGAAAGGCATGTTAACACCCAGTTAAACCATCTTGTGGAAAGTTCGGGATTCTTACACTCTTCCCAGTCTGATTTTCGTGCGCACTATTCCACCGAGACGGCCCTACTGGGGGTGACGGAGAGTTTGCGGCACAGTATCGACCGCGGGGAAACATCTGCGCTCATCCTTTTGGATTTGAGCGCGGCGTTCAATACCGTGTCCCACCCCATTCTTTTGAACTCTCTCCAGTCCCTGGGAGTGGATGGTCCTGCGCTAGCCTGGATTGCCTCCTTTTTAAGTGAGCGCACCTTCTAGGTCTTCTCTACAAAAGCCACATCTGACACATGTCTATTGGCGTACGGCGTTCCACAGGGGTCCATACTCAGCCCCCTGTTGTTCAACATCTACGTCAGACCCCTGGCCACCATCGCGGAGGATGCTGGGCTGACTATTTTTTCATACGCCGATGACACCCAAGTGGTTTTCTCAGCAGTGAGTGTAACAGTGTATCGACCCTGAAATCCGGACTGTCTCGTATGGCTGAGTGGATGCAGAGGCATCTCCTCAAGTTAAACGGTGACAAAACCGAGGTCGTCATCTTGGGGAAGCATAAAGATCTTTGGGGCCCGCAACACTGGCCCAGTGATATGGGACCCCTCCCCCAGCCAACATCTGTGGTTCGTAACCTCGGATTTGTCATAGATGATAAACTCTCTATGAGGCAGCAGGCCACTAAGGTGGCTGCCATCTGCTTTGCCACCTTGCGATGGCTCCAGAAAATCCTATGGATGCTGCCCCATGCCACCAGGAGAACCGTAGTCCAGGCGTTAGTAACCTCTCGCCTGGATTATGGAAATGTCCTCTACCTCGGTGCCGACGTAGCAAACATTAACAAACTCCAGGTTGTCCAAAATTTGTCGGCCCGACTTCTTCTTAACACCCCGAGGAGATCATCGGCCTCACAGGCTCTTCGTGATCTACACTGGCTCAGGGTCTCTAGCCGTATTAAATTTAAAGCCCTGTGTTATCTTTTTAAAATCAAGCAGGGCACGGCCCCAAAATACTTGCAGAGTCTTGTTCAACCTTACAAGCCTAGTCGCACATTAAGATCTTCCGCTAATTGCGACTTCGATGTTCCAAGATTCAAACTTGCAAGGATGGGGGGTCGAGCCTTTTCCCATCTAGGTCCCAAATATTGGAACGCGCTACCAATCGCTCTGAAATCTGAGACCAACCTATTTTGTTTCCGGAAAAAATGAAAACTATGCTTTTTCAATAGATCCATTAGCTGCTGTTTTTGTTCTATGGTACTGCTGCTCTGTCCTTTTCTTCTTCAGTCTATCCCTTGCGCTGGGAAACCCACTGTGGGTAGCTGTTGCGCATTACAAATTCTAATAAATAAATAAATCCTGGTCCCCTGATTCAGGGGTTCCCTCAGAAGAAATTATTTCTACTATCATATGAAAAATGTGATCTAATGAGTTGTGAATATTCCCTTCTCTAGTAAATGCAGTCCTGCCAAGGACACATTGCACAGAATAACTATGGCCATAATTGAAACCACTCAACTGCACAATAATGTAGGAAGCTGGCTCTGTATATGGTATACCACTAAGTGGGTATACTGTGCACAAAGTCCAGGGATTCCCCCAGAAATATAAAGGGCTCAATGCAAGCACAAAGTGCTCCGTTTGTGGTAGCATGGGTGAGCAGCCTTAGGCCTAAAACAGAGGAGTGTAAGACATTTGCTGTCCACACACTGACTGATAAATGACACACGACTTAAAAAGGACATCCACACCAATTTTATAAAAAATAAGCTTTGCTCAAGATTTATTTTAAGAACATGATCTTCACAAAAAGGTAAGTACGTTTTTAAATAGAAATTCTATTCAGTTTCAAAAGTGGACACTGCAATTTTCATTATTTACAATATTAACCTATGGAGGAAAACAACAATGAGGTTTTGCAGGTAAGTAAACAACTTTCAGTTACAGTCTTCAGGTTGCAGGGTCAACAGAGGGCAAGGTGCAGGTAGGCTCAGACACTGCACCACCAGAGGCACAGGGACTGGTGCAGAGGCCAAAGTTGAAGATCTGGCCCAATGTTACCAAATGGGGACTGGGGGTACTTGAAGACACACTGCTTGCAGGTAAGTAGATCAGTTGCAGGGCTCAAGCTTCAGAGGATAAAAAAAACACGGGGTACAAGGCAGCACCAAACATAGACCACCAGTGGCACAGGGGCGGGCGGGTGCAGGGCGCAAACACGATGTTGGGCGCCCAATGCAAGTAAAAGAACAAACTTGTATTAAAAAACAGGCTGCAGGCGAGGAACTGGAGGCTCATGAGGAACACCAGTGAAAACAGAGGTAAGTTGGGATGTTGTAGGTCACAGAGACACCATCAGTCGAGCTCCTCAAGACCCAGGGTCTTCGGTGCAGGGGTGTCCAATGACACCAGATTTCTTTTACCAGAGCCGGTCACGGTCGGGGAAGCCTTTGGATTCACACTGCAGGCATTGTCATGGAGTCCAGGAGGGGTCAGCCAATGCTGGACTTGAACTCAAGATATCCGGGGAACCTTCTCTGAATCGGTGGGCCACCTGGACACAGGCAGAGGCGTCGAGTGCAGAGTGATCAGAGATCGCGGATCTGGAGTGCACTAGAGTCTTTTGAGTTGCTTTCTTGTGGACAAAGCCACTCTCTTCTGGAGTTCTGGTCTTCTTCAAAGGCAGGCAGTCCACCGAGGGGTTGTGGAGGTATCTGACTGCAGGACAGGTGTTGTTTCATCACAAGATCTTTGAGGGCTGCGGAGAGGCTGGTAGGGCTGGGGCCAAGTCAGTGGGCATTGTTGGTCTTCTCTGCACATAACATCTTCTTCCTCCTTCTTCTTAGGTTGCCAGGAACTAGTTGTTTTTGTGGGACCCATCTAAATGCTAAATGTAGGGCATTTTAAGGGTGTGACAGGTAGGGGCAATAGGCACCTTACCATGGGTGTCTACACCCTCAATTATGCTACCCTCCTGTGGAAGGGAGCAAGGTCATAGCTCTGATTGGAGGAGTTCCCCATTTTCAAGATGGTGGGGACTGAAACATAGTTCACCATCTCCTCCTACACATTGGAGGTGGAGTTTGCAGAGTTGGGAACCCCTCCTATTCATCTCCCTGTTTTTTCCACCCAAAGTGGGGGTCTAAAACAGGAGCTGTCATCTGCTGCTCCACCCAGGATGTGCTTTGTTTCTTGTCCCAGAGAGCGGAGGCTCTCAACCCAGGTGTCTAGAAACATGTCTGGTGGCAGGTTACCTTAAGCCAGTCTGTGACCACTGCAGGGTTGGTAGGTTTTCAGGGGGAACCTCTGAAGTGCCCTCTGGGTACGTTTCAATAAATCCCACACTGGCATCAGTGTGGGTTTATTGAGAGGAGTAGTTTGTTACCAAACACTCCTGTGTTTAGAGAAGCCATCATGGTGCTGTGGTACTAGAGTTGTCTAGTTTCAGACCCAGGGACTCTCTATTGCTTCACTGGCACTCACAATATCTAAGAATAGACTTAAATATTTTAGAGACTCATGCAGCTATGCCAACACATGTTATATAGTGCATCCCTGCCTTAGGGCTGTAGGCTTACTAGAGGGGTGACTTACCTATACCTTAGGCAGTGCTAGTTGGCATGGCACACAGGCAGTGTGCCATGTCAACTTTGTTGTTTTATCTGCACAACGGCATGCATGCTGCAGTGGCAGTCTCCATTGCCTGGGTGAGGGGTCCCTAGGGGACCGACTTCAGTCCCAATTCTCTAGGTGACCAGGTACCATTTACTAAGGACATACAGGGGGCCTGAAGGGCCAATTGTGGAACAGTTTTGGGGAAGAAGCACTGGTACAGGGGACCTGGTTGGAAGGGACCCTGTGTACTACAATCAAAGCCACATCATTTTTCAGGCAAAAAGTGGGGACTAACCATGTCAAAAGAGGCACTTTCTCATAATTAGGCAGAACTTAATTAAGCATGTTCTGATACCATATCATATTACACAATCAAATTCAACAGGAATTACTTAGTGTTAGACCTGGCATCTTTGACGAGTTTTTCGCCTGTCTTTTTTGCTTCTGACCTATTTCTACTGTGTGCTGCATTATGTTTTTTCTGCTTTTAGTACTCTGGGCACTTTACCACTACTGACCAGTACTGAAGTGCAAGTGTTCCCTGTGTAAATTGTATTTGTAATTAGTTATCTAGGAATGGCATATTTGCTTTTCTAGTAAGTCGCTAGTAAACTGCACCTGGAGTGTTCAGGGCTTGTAAATTAAATCTTACTAGTGGGCCTGCAACACTGATTGTGTCACCCACATGAGTAGCCCGGTAAACATGTCTCAGGCCTGCCACTGCAGTGTCAGTGAGGGCAGTTTCAAACTGCCATGTCGAACTGGCAAGTGAACCGACTTGCCAGGCCCAAATCTTCCTTTTTACTACATATAAGGCACTCCTAAGGTAGGAGCAAGGTAGCCTCATAGGGAGGGTGCAGTGTATTTGAGAGGTAGGACATGTACTGGTGTGTTTTACATGTCATGATAGTGAAATACTGCTAATTTCGTTTTTCACTATTGCAAGAACAATCTCTCCTATAGGTTATCATTGGAGCTGCCTTATAATCTCTTACAATTGTAACTTCGGATTGGGAAGAGATAGAGATTTGGAGTTTGGGGTCCCTGCACTAACAATTAAAAATGACATATTTTTAGTGAAGTTCTTTTTTAAAATGAGTGTTTGAAAAATGCCTCTTTTCGAAGATGGCAAAACCAAAGGGGATGATGGGCGGAGTGTTGAACATTGCAAGCACTCACCCCCAGTCAACTGATCTGAGTTTAATCCATCATAATTCTTTAGCTCACTCCGCCACCCCAGTTCAGACATGGCCATATACAAATCAGTCTGACCCTGTGCCTCAGGGGAACAGTCCAGCCCGAACTGCCAAGCCATGTCTTGTCTGGACCGGAAACAAGCATCCTGGGACCGGTTTCGAGTTCATATCCCTCATCAGCCAGGCTATCTTGAATCCAATGGGAAAGTGAGCAAGGGACCCACGTCTGTGCATACCCTGCCAACTTAGGGCGAACTTAGCAAAACCAAAGGCATTTTCTTGCGTTACCATTCTGTGCCTCTGCCTGCCTGTGGAATCCACACCTGAGAGAGGTTGACAGTTGGGCTGTTTGTGTATTCCCTCTAGACAGTCATACAAAGAGAGCTGAGGTATGCCCTGCATACCCTGATGGGCCATCACCAGGCTGATGGGCCTTCCTGAGCTAGAGTGGTGGGAGGAGTTGTCACTGACACCTGAATAGGGCTGTGCCTTTCCTCATACAAAGCCATAGTGTGCACGGAGCCAGGTCAGGGAAAGGCAGGGTATTGTGCATTACAAAGAATTTCCTTTGTAGTTTGCCTACTTCAAAGGCACAAGCTGGTATAAGTACTGGAGTTGCGGCACCATAAGTTCAGAACACTTCTGGACTAAGAGAATATTCTGTTGTGAAGAAGATCTGGATGCTGTTTGGGGGAATGACTCTCTGCTTGTTGCTTTGTTGTGCTGGCCAGCTGCTTGCTGCTTCTGTCCTGCCACTAAACAGAACTGGACGTTACTTTCTACATCCTGCTTTCCAAGGTTCCCCAAGGGCTTGTGTTTGTTTGCCTCCTGATAAGAAGTCTCAGGGCCTTAAAAGGCTTCATCTGCAGCCCCATAACTCCTCTGCTGGGAGTTCTGACCTGCCAAGTGGTGCTAATTTCAGTTCTGGTCCCTTGGTGGTGGCTTGCTTGCTAGGAACTAAGAAAATCCATGCATCGCCTTGCAGCTCCCATTTTTCTGACACCTCACCTGACACTTAGGAACTGATGCATCACCTCTCCTGCACTGCAGTAAGGAAATGACGAATTCATTTGCTTTTCAGGCACCTCAACTCCCCTGTTTTCGTCTTTCATTTTGATGCATCCAAGGTACTTAGTGCTAAAAGTGGTGCATTTATTGATCACTATAGACTGAACTGATTTAAAGCTTGTAAAAGTGATATTTTTAGGTCTTGTCCTATTCAATTCCGCAAGGAATGAATAGAACGAGAATATTGGGGCCAAACTAAGAGCTAAACTAAGCTCTGAAAAATGCGGATTTCCAGAGGTGCATGTGGTCTCGTGAACGCGCTTCTATCCGCCTGCCTCGCGTCACCACATGAAAGCCATTTGGTGTTTACACTTCTTTCACGGCCGCGAGGCCATGCGTGCTTCAAAGGGATCCGCTCACTTCTCCTCCACCCTCATTTTTTATTGCTTGTCTTCTTTGTCGGCTCTATAGGGCTTCACTCTGCTCCCGGTTAAGAAATCATGATGTAATTCTGGAGGGTTTTTAGTCTTTAAAAAGAAGTCGGGATAGGCTTTTTTTTTCTCCAGTTTCCATGATCGCGTTCTAAAGGTTAACTTTTATAAATGAATTTTGTACTAGAGTACACTCTCCCTCACTCGTACTGATCACTATTTTGCAGCGCCGTCCACACGCTCATAATGGCCTCTCGGATAGCCTCTCCTGCTTCAGCCTCCCACCCCTCGTTGTTTTGTTTATTTTCATTTGTTTTGGTTTGTGCCTTTTATAAATGCAAGCCTCTGTTTCCTCAACATGTCTAATTCTTCCTGCCTAAACTGCCCCTGCTACATGTTGTGGGTTTCCACATTCATTCATTTACGTGAATTTTTTTTTATTTGGATGATGGCTTCTTAAAGAGGTATCGCTTTTATGTGACAAACGCAAAGTTTACATTTTATTTTAGGCACATGGAGATACATGATTTGCCTAGAGAATGTTGCATGTATTGCAGTGGCTTCCCTTGTATGCTTCTCTCCACCACGCTATACGTGTCACCCTGAAGCATGTGTGCTTCTCTGCACTAGGGCTCCACTTAACTGTTCGCAGTCAGTTTTTGCCCCCCCCTGAACCCTCCTCCCACTCTCCCGCACTAGTACTGATCACTATCCTGTGTAAATTGTTTGTGCCCCTAGAATTCATAACTTGTATGTGTGCTTCCCCATGCCGGCCACACAACATCAATCCCTCTCCCCCAAACCCGTTTTGTTTGCACAGATATTTTTTTTACCGTAGTATTGCTAGGGAATCCGAGGCTGCTCAACATAAAAGAGAGGTTATGATTATTCACATTAGAATGAGCTTTTCTGTTTGCTACAAAGATGGGACATTTGAATCTCCTGAAGTGAAAGCAAGCACCGCCTTAGTGCCCCACAGCAAACCGCTATAACCACTCTATTGCTGACAACGGCTTGCTTAGACCGTCATCCTCCCGAAGTCGAATGCTTCAAATTCTTCTTAGAGATGTTTAGTATGTCAGGATAGGCTTTGTTTTCTCCAGTTTCCATGATCGCGTTCTAAAGGTTAACTTTTATAAATGAATTTTGTACTAGAGTACACTCTCCCTCACTCGTACTAGTCACTATTTTGCAGCGCCGTCAACACGGTCATAATGGCCGCTCGGATAGCCTCTCCTGCTTCAGCCCCCCACCCCTCGTTGCTTTGTTTGTTTTCATTTGTTTTGGTTTGTGCCTTTTATAAATGCATGCCTCTGTTTCCTTAACATGTCTAATTCTTCCCGCCTAAATTGCCCCTGCTACATGTTGTGGTTTTCCACATTCATTCATTTACGTGAATTTTTTTTTATTTGGGTGATGGCTTCTTAAAGAGGTATCGCTTTTATGTGACAAACGCGAAGTTTACATTTTATTTTAGGCATGGGGATATACATGATTTGCCTAGAGAATGTTGCATGTATATTGCAGTGGCTTCCCTTGCATGCTTCTCTCCACCACGCTATACGTGTCACCCTGAAGCACGTGTGCTTCTCTGCACTAGGGCTCTACTTAACCGTTCGCCGTCTGTTTTTGCCCCCCCCCCCGAACCCTCCTCCCACTCTCCCGCACTAGTACTGATCACTATCCTGTGTGAATTGTTTGTGCCCCTAGAATTCATAACTTGTATGTGTGCTTCCCCATGCCGGCCACACAACATCAATCCTTCTCCCCCCAACTCGTTTTGTTTGCACAGATATTTTTTTTACCGTAGTATTGCTAGGGAATCCGAGGCTGCTCAACATAAAAGAGAGGTTATGATTATTCACATTAAAATTAGCTTTTCTGTTTGCTACAAAGATGGGACATTTGAAGCTCCTAAAGTGAAAGCAAGCACCGCCTTAGTGCCCCACAGCAAACCGCTATAACCACTCTATTGCTGACAACGGCTTGCTAAGACCGTCATCCTCCCGAGGTCGAATGTTCCAAATTCTTCTTAGAGATGTTTAGTATGTGAACCCGGAGTCCCAGAGACCGGCCATCGTTGCGTTTCTCTCATAACCCCTGCCCTATGGAGTCTGCACCAGCCTTATTGTGCCTTTCTGCCCTCTGCATCACCACATCATCATTCAGCGCTACCCCAGCATCACTCAGCACCACCACATTATCACTCAGCACCACCACAGCACCACTCAGCACCACCACATCATCACTCAGCACCACCACAGCACCACCACAGCACCACTCAGCACCACCACACCATCACTCAGCACCACCCCACCATCACTCAGCACCACCACAGCATCACTCAGCACCACCACAGCACCACTCAGCACCAAAACAGCATCACTCAGCAGCACCACAGCACCACTACAAAGCACCACTCAGCACACCACAGCATCACTCAGCACCACCACAGCGTCACTCAGCAACACCACAGCATCACTCACCACCACAGCATCACTCTGGAACACTACAGCATCACTCTGGAACACTACAGCATCACTCTGGAACACCACAGCATCACTATGCGCTACCACAGCATCGTTATGCGCCACCACAGCATCACTCAGGGCCTCCAGAGCATCACTCAGGGCCTCCACACCATCACTCAGGGCCTCCACAGCATCACTCAGGGCCTCCACAGCATCACTCAGGGCCTCCACAGCATCACTCAGGGCCTCCACAGCATCACTCAAGGCCTCCACAGCATCACTCAGGTACACCACAGCATCACTCAGGGGCACCGCAACATCACTGTGCGCTACCACAGCATCACTGAACGCCACAGCATCACTCGTCGCAACAACATGAATCTGCGCCATCACAGCATCAATCAGTGCAACCATTCAACAACTGGTTCAAATATGTTCTCTCAATGTTTCATGCTTTATTACAAATGTCACAAAAATTATGTTAATATTTCACTTCTGTTCTTGGATTTTCCTTACAATAAAATACAGTGAACATATTCTTCACAAAAGTTATTTCCAAAAGTTTTAGCTATTGCCATTATAAATTAAAATTACTTTTATTTAAGTATTAATTAATTTATTAAAAAAATTGTAATACATTGTTATTTGCAAGATCAATACATCTAAGTCACATAAATACACAACATGTTGCATTACAAATGTATAGGTGTCACATTAGCAAAAGTTAAAACTCTTTGCATTGTCAATGACAAAGCTATTAATTTAGCTACTTTATAAACAAACACATAAATAATATATTTGTCATTTACTAAACCAATAGATCAAACGTTCCTAATGCGAGACCTATTGCATTGCAAATGCTTGTTACTTCTATATGTTGGATTTATGTCATTTTGGTCTTGTTTTATTCAGTTAAATATTGGTTATTTTTCTAAATTGGTGTTGTGTTCATTTGTAGTGTTATCACTGTGTTACTGTGTGTGTTGTACAAATGCTTTTACACATTGCTGCTGATACAAGCTACCAAGGGGGCGAGCAGCGGTTATTTTAGCTGTGTGACTCCCTTACCCAGACTTCTTGTGCAAACCTCTACCAACTAGAGACCCCCCATTTTAAAACTTGGCCTGAACTACCAGTTGAGGAACATGACTGAATGAGTTGAGGCTATAACCTCTTGTAGTAATTGTGACCAAACCTCAGTGATATCACAGATTATACAGAAGATACAGGATCACAAATTAAACTGATCTGCTGTACATTATGTATTGACACTCTCTAAGAATGTATTTAGAAATGGTCTGATCTCTCTCAATATGACACCATCAATGTTCACAGGCCTTACTATTTAGGTTAAGACAATGGGCCATCAATAATACATATCATGAATGTTCATGAACTGTTTAAGCAAGTGCTCCTCTGTATAAATGGTTTCACACAGATTATGTTGATTTCTATAATATATAAAAATATGAGTTGTGGACATGCTCAGAGAAGGACTAACCCAAACATCAGATATGACACTTATGTTCCTCTCTTCCTGTCCATAGAGATATGTTCTGGCTGCAATATTGCGAGGGAGGATTCTGGTGTCCTAAAACTATGTGTACCCAATTACATGCTGAAGGACACAGACACATATCACACACATAGGCAGGTGGTGCACTAGGCCAGGATAGAAGCTGGTTGCAGGTAAAATCCAGGCAATCTGGCAATTGAACATCTGTTACTGGGTTTCAGAATTACATTTCCCAGTAAAACAAGTATAGTGGGCATCTTATCAATCGTGCTATTAAGGAAGGATACACCCTGCATCAGGCAGCAATTTAGTAGGGGCATGCAATTTGTTTCTGGTAAGCATCGTAAAGGTGCGCTCCTTTTTGGTGCTTGAGAGACAGTTAGGTCAGCTGCTTAAGGCCTCAGGGGCCATATTATACATACAGCGCATTTACCTTGATTGCGCCGGGCGCACCTTTTAAAAAGTGCGCCAAGGGCATTCAAGGAAAATGTGCTGTATTAGGGTGAATGTACCACTCCCAGGGCAGCCGCAAACTCACACTGCCCTGGGGTTTAAATACCTTAAAATCATGAAACATGGCTATTTGATATTGATAGTAAGTTCTTCGTTACGTCCAGGTTTATATATGTATACTAAGTGCTAATGCTTAAAAAAATGTATAAGTAGATGGGATTAGAGTAGAGATAGGTGGTATATAGTGAATTCATTTATTTTTGATTCTAATACTTTGTCTTTTGACCTCTCTATTAGTTCGTCTTTGGGCCTCCTAGAGACGTTAAGGTCTGCCACCCACGTGAGGTTGCCACATGCACAGGAGAGACAACTCTGGAGTAATAAGCTCAAGTCTTGGGACTCTTCCAAGGACATTCACTAAAACGTACCCTGGGAACCAGCTGAACATCCTGAAGATTTAATGGACAACTGTGAAAATTGTATACATTGTTGTTGATAAGTTTTACAAATATGGGTGGGAAATAAAGCTTGGGAGAACAAATTAATGGGCGGTAACTTAAACAATAAACTTTAAGAAAAGTATTAAACTTAACATGGTGTGATGATCATCCCCTCAGCAGTGTCCGATCAATATAGGAGTTTCACAAAGTTGAAACACTGAAGGGTGGTACGTGCCATTAGAAAGGTATAATTGAGGTAGTTAGTTAGATTAGGCACGGCAGTCACAGCCAGAACGCTGAGAGATCAAGATGCTGTTCGAATGCTGATCCAATACCTGAAGAAGCAGACTTAGAATTTCCAGAAAATTAGAATCAGAAGAGGATCGTGGAAGAATCGAGAAGGTAATAGAATTAGAAGAAGATCGCGGAAGAATCGAGGAGGAAGTTAGAATCAGAGAGGGGTGAGCCGCAGGCGTCGAATCCAGAAGAGGTCATCTATCCTGCCTTATCATGTCCTGAAGTACCTGTCACCTGAACTTTCTAAGGGGCCCGTTAACTCATGGTCAGAGGGGTCTGATTTTCGCACCATCCTAGGTAAATATAAATCTGTGTATTGTGTCAATGTGCTCTCTCTTTCTGTTCTCTCTTCCCTTAGGTACTTGTTATTGTGGAATCTTCGTTTAAATCGATAAACTGATCTTACTTCCTCCGAATGATGGAGTTAACACTGTAATTTGTCTGACCTTTATGATTAATTTAGATAAACATTTAAAACCTATTCCAAGTCTGTGGTTATTCAAATAGAAATCAGGTAATTGAGACTTATGTCATAATCATCAAATTCTAATTAACTAAAATAGATCCATTAGTTATGAAAGGGCTTCGGATCAGTAAAAGATAGGAGAATTGATAAATTAATGAACTTACCTTTTCAGCCCTATAAACTTGATCCCCAGTGGTTTTCACTGATTTATAAGAGTGAGTAGGTGTATGGGTCCAGATGAGCATATAGTAAGAGATGTCCAGAGGTTGGTATCCCGCTGGATCAATACACATATGCATAAACCTCCTAATACACAATACATTGTAGAGATGTTTTGAACACATATGCTGTTGCAGTGGTACAAAGTAGAACTTCATGTAAGTTTCCCAACAAGTCTATTTGCCAATGCAAAGATTTTCAACGCTACATGTGATATGCGCGCATTGCAATTTTGTCAAAACCAATGATTTCTTAATTAAGATTCCTGATCGATTCTCTCACTTTTTCTGAAATTTGTCAAGGGAAATACTGCCCCTATCCACACCCATTCTTCACCTACTGCTTTGCACGTGCTCACAATACAACAGATAGATGGATAAAAACATAGTACTTTACTCTAAGAATGTTTAAATGGGTTTTGCAGAATGCAAGCCTTCAGAATGAAGCAGCATATATTATCTGAATGAGTAACTAGCGAACAGGAGAAGGTATAGAGAGAAAACAAGGAAGAGCCAATATGGTATGACGGTCGGCCCGGGGTTCTGTGTGACTCGTGGAACGAATTAAAGTTGCAGTCACACCAACATCCAAATATTCATTGAAAAAGCCAGCCGAAGGTATGGCGTGATCCAGCACACCAAACAGTGGCGAAATACACAAGAAGATCAGACACTCAGGTCATACCACAATTGACAATGAAAAATAGATCGATCCAAAAATACCAAAATAGCCTTTTTGGCATGCTTCATATGGTGGAAATTATAAAGACATTTTGAATGCAGCTCTGAGATAACAGGGATGGCGACTCTGTGTGTAATAAAGACCTTAATTAAACAATTACACAGACCCTGATTGCTTTTGTTATCGATGCATGAAGGACTAGTTCAGGCTTACAGAAATTAGCTGCCGAGCTTTCTGAATAATGAACTCCTTTTGTGTCCAGGGTAATTGGCAATACTTGCTATTTGTGCAAGCCACTCATATGAAAACAGCTTTAGCAATGCATTTGGCTTGTTTTTACAGTGGCCTGGCATATAAAGTGTGCATTAGCTATACATGACGTGTAATCTAAAGTGTTTATTGTAAAAAAATTAAATACCAAGAGATGGCCCATCTGATTACATTTAGGTTAAGTTAGTTCCTTATCATGAGTTAAATAATGTATTTATAACAATAGGTCATATACACCATATAAGCATGGCAATTGCACATTGATACTGCTGTGTGTGTATGGGACTTAATTATCTGTAGATCTTGTATTATTTTTCTTGATTTGATAAAATCACACATCTTAGTGGATAAATGAAAGTGTGGCAGAAAACTATCTCTCCGAGCCCACTACAAGTCTAAAACACGAGGCGAAAATAAAGCAATATCACTTGCACTGAGACAGAGCTTCGCCTCACCAATTAATTGAGGGTCATTTTCATGGTACTGTAACTCAACGCAGTGCAGCAAGTCACCTTGTTACGCTGTTCTGCGCTACATTGAAAGGGCAGGTATGCTCCGTATTTGAAGCGATATGGTGCATTCCTGTACTTTCCCCAGTTCTAGCACACAGAGGATGGCCTAGCGCCAATGCCAACTCCTTGCACCATGGTGCAAGGGTGTCTGCAATGCATGCAGGATTATTTTTGCGCAGGAAGGGACACCTTCCTGAACAAAAACAATCCCGAGAGGCATATCCCTCTTTCTATGTGTGCTACATAATTCAGCACACATGGAAAAAGGAAGAAACAAGGAAAAATAGAGATATTTCTCTTTGTTACACCTCCCCTGAGAAGGTACATCTTTTTGGCGGATTCCTAGGTCTACCACTTTTGGTAGGTTTGAGAATGTTTCAAAAACCACAGGAGTTTCATGGGAACTCCCATATAACGTGTATGAAACGCCTTCCTAGGGTAGAGTAACTTGACGTAGGGATTTGCACTGCGTTGCGTTACACCAGATTTATGGAGCCATGCAGGGGCATGCAAAGTGGCCTTGTGTGGTTCATAAATCTCATTTTTGAGTTGCATTGCACTTGCACCATGCTGCGTGGTACAAGAGTGATGCAACTGAGCTCATAAATATGGCCCTTAGAGAATAATGTTAAACCCACCCCTATCCCCAAATGTTCCCAATGCCTGTGCATTTTCTTCACATATGAAGCTGAAGCAGCATACACATGTCGAAAACATAAATTGTTGATGATGGTACTAACCGTTGCCTGGGTTTCTCATGAGTAGAATGTAAATGATCTTGAAAAGAGATACAATAGATAGAAGCAATCCTATGGTAATGGATAACCACCATCTCTTGCCCGGTCTCAGCTAGACAGTTAAGAAATACTCCTAAATGAGTTCTGAGAAAGATTGATAGATAGGGTTTATATGGGCTTTTCATACGCCAAACTAATCTTAGGCCGTCCGAAGAGTGTTGTGTAATGGATATTAGATTACCATTACGAGCGAGTCCCTTAATCAGTAAGACATGGAGGCCCATAGCACCACTCTGTTGGTAGGATCTCAGCTTTATATAACCAGAGCATAAAGTTGGAACTTACAAAAATAGAGTTGATTATGGAAGCCCCCCCCCCCCGACCCCCTTTAAAAGTTGGGACTTTGTGGTTTGCATCTCCTAAAGTCTCATCTAGATCGACCAATCCAAAGGCATTAAGGTACTTATGGAGCTCTGCCCCCCCCCTTGCATCCTGAGTGGTTACATATCCATCAATGCGAGAATATTGGGACTGTGGTTTGTGGTTGTGACTAAGCTATGCATTAAAATCACCACAGATAAAAAAGTATGATTGAGCATGGTTATTTTCAATCTTAGTTTGCATATCTGATAGAAAATTGTACACAAAAATAAAGTGTGTGCAACTGGTGTTAGCAAAATCATTATTATAAAAATGTATCAAATAAAAACGATGTTTGTCTTTGGAATACGAACTGATATCGCTAAAAAGGGCGTGTGACCCAGAATTGACCTGCAGTATCTCCACCTTAAGCCTTAAACTCACCCAGATGGCCAGCCCTCCCTAGCTCGGCCAGAGTTGAAGAGATGGCATCACAGGCATAACAGGCATAACTATCTATGTGCTGTGTGGAGATAAGCCATATTTCTTGTAATGAAATAATGTCGAACTTTGACACAAACGCCTGCCAATCACTATTATTAATCTTCCCCTTTAAGACCGCCCCATGCGAACTCAATACAGAAAGAGATCTCAGCTGTGTGGACAGAGTAAGAATGGTGACTGTAGAGGTCTGTGGGACCGATGGGACAGCTGAAATCACTGGTGATATATCAGCCTGGACTTTGGTAAGGGACTTTGGTAATAGATGTTGAAAGGCTCTAGTTACCCGCAAGCCAGTCCAAGTCGGAGAGTGCGTCAAATCTGTTAGGTAAGGGGACAGCGCACTGGGTGCACGGTATGTTTTACGTGCTATGCTTCTTTCCCTGCTCCTTCCTATTTGTTTCATCAACTTATCTCCCACTCTTTCTGCAATAAATGTTATATTGCCGTTCACCTTTTCTAATGCGCCTGGCTAATAAGACACCGAATTCGAAGTAAAAGATTGCATGACAAAAAATCTAGGTCAGAGTGCAAAGGGAAATTGCTTTGTCACTGCTCGGTCCTATTTATGAACGTTTAACGTATAATTCAATATTGTTCGTCAACACAAAAGCTAGAATTAACCGAAAATTGGCAAAATGTTAAAATGTGTTCTTAAAAGAGTACCCCACTGTATGTCGTGTCCCCAAATATCTTTAAGCTGGCACTGCTGCACATACAGACAAATGTCCCTCACACCCCTCTACAGCTCCTTTGTTGATTAGCAAGCTCGACGTGTAGAAAAATCATAATAAATAACTATGGGCCAGATATATGAAAATTTAATTTTGCATTTTATAAATAGTGACTCCATAGGAATCGCTATTTAGGAAATGCAAAATGATATGAATGACATTACTGATTTTCTAATAGCGATTCCAACAGAGTAGGAATTGCAATTGGAAATCGCAATTAGGAAATCCCATGCCATTAGTACCAAAGGGCCGGTTTTGCATTTCCTAAATAGCAATTTCCAATTAGGAAATCGATATTTAGGAAATTCTAAAGCAAGGATGGCTATGGGCATAAGGCCTCCCATAATGTATCCCAAAACTAGGGGCATGTGTGGGCTCTATTGCACTTAAAAAAAGCATCTTTGGAGCTTTTTTTTAAATTGCACATGGTTACCATCAACTTTGCGTTGATGGTAATTGCATTTCCTAAATGCTTATTTTGCCTTTAGGAAATTCTTTGTACATATGCTAAGGAATCGCAAATAGGAAATCCTTTTTAGGGAATCGCAATGCAATTTCTATAGGTAGAAATTGCATTTTGTGATTTCCTAAAGGCGTTTGTACATAGAAAAAGGCTGTTTTGCATTTCCTAACGGGCCAAAATTGAGATTTGTCCTGTTAAGAAATACAAAAGGCCTTTGTACATCTGGCCGCTCTGTAAGATTAAATATATGTATACAATGTGTGTAAGTATATAATTGTGTGCATGTATACAATTCGTGATGGTGCTTGTATACCAACGGTAAAAAAATAAAACTGCAAAAGCTGTGTGGGGTGTGCGCTGGCTGATGCCCCCCCCCCCCCCCCCGATAAATAGTAGTACACATGTCTGGTGCGCAGTGTCGCTTGGCGTGTGAAAGATTACATGACTGGCGCCATTAAAAAGCAGAAGGTCTATAAAAGTGGTCGAGTGGGACCAGGGTAATAAAACTACTGGGTAGAATGCTGCACCTAGAGTTAAAAAGAAAATAGTGTACCAAGTTTGGGGTTCTAAAATGTACCACAATGCAATCTCCTTGTTGGTGTGGGGGGTTTGGCACAATCAAAGCGCCACTCCTTACGTGTAAGATGGCTCCTGTGTGGGAGAGAGATATGCTTCTATGACGTACCAGCCAATCCAGGGTTTTATTAAAGAGTTATTCGTAAGATTCACGCTGGGAACACCTAACAACATGGCCACATACAGGCAGGCATCTGGGGAAGATCAATGATCGAAAGAGTGGTTCCTTCTTTTTTTTTTGTTTGAGTTTACAGTTTAGCTTCAATGGAAGTGAGGAAGACACGACAACCCAGACCATTATACCACACAATTACTGTCCATAACACATAATCCCACTCTATCAATCAATCAATCAATCAATCAAACAAACTTGTAAAGCGCGCTACTCACCCGTAAGGGTCTCAAGGCGCTGGGAGGGGCAGAGTCGCTACAGGTCGAACAGCCAGGTCTTGAGTTGTTTCCTGAAGGAGAGATGGTCCTGGGTCAGCCGTAGGTGGGTGGGAAGGGAGTTCCATGTATTGGCCGCCAGGTAGGAGAAGGATCTTCCTCCGGTGGTGGCTTTGCGAATACGTGGGACGGTGGCGAGGGCGAGGCTGGCGGATCGGAGCTGGCTGGTGAGTGTGAAGAATGTGAGGCGGCTGTTGAGGTATTTGGGGCCCATGTTGTGGAGAGCCTTGTGTGCGTGGGTGAGGAGTCTGAACCTGATCCTCTTGCTGACGGGGAGCAGTGCAGGTCTTTCAGATGGGCGGAGATGTGGCTGTGACGGGGGATGTCCAGGATGAGTCGTGCCGAGGCGTTCTGTATGCGTCTTTTCTGGAGTTTGGCTGTGGTTCCAGCATAGAGGGTGTTCCCGTAGTCCAGACAGCTGGTGACGAGGGCCTGGGTGGCCGTTTTCCTGGTTTCGGTGGGGATCCACCGGAAGATCTTTTGGAGCATGCGCAGGGTGTTGAAACAGGATGACGAGACGGCGTTGACTTGCTTGGTCATCGTAAGGGAGGAGTCCAGGATGAAGCCCAGGTTGCGTGCATGGTCTGTTGGCTTGGGTGCGGTGCCCAGGGCAGGGGGCCACCAGGAGCCGTCCCAGGCAGAAGGGGATGGTCCCAGGATGAGAACTTCCGTCTTGTCTGAGTTCAGTTTCAGACGGCTGAGTTTCATCCATTCCGCAACATCTTTTATTCCTTCCTGGAGGCTGGCTCTAGCGGTGGCGGGGTCGTTGGTGAGGGAGAGGATCTGCTGGGTGTCGTCGGCGTAGGAGATGATGTAAAGGTTGTGTTGGCGTGCGATGGCTGCGAGGGGGCTCATGTAGACGTTGAAGAGGGTGGGGCTGAGCGAGGATCCTTGCTGGATGCCGCAGATGACTTCGGTGGCCGCAGATCGGAACGGTGGGAGGCTGACTCTCTGGGTTCTTCCGGCGAGGAACGAGATGATCCACTCCAAGGCGGTTCCTTGGATTCCGGTGTTGCTGAGGCACTGTATCAGGGTGCGCTGGCATACAGTGTCGAAGGCTGCTGAGAGGTCCAGGAGGATGAGGGCAGCTGTTTCCCTGTTGTCGAGCAGGGACCTGATGTCGTCGGCTGCTGCGATGAGTCGGTCTCGGTGCTGTGGTTTGCTCGGAACCCGGACTGCGAAGGGTCGAGGGAACCGTTTGTTTCGAGGAAGGCGGAGAGTTGTTTGTTGACGGCCTTCACGATGACTTTGGCCAGAAAAGGGAGGAGCGAGATGGGGTGGAAGTTCTTGAGGTCCTTTGGGTCTGCGGTGGGTTTCTTCAGGAGGGAGCTGAGTTCGGCATGTTTCCAGCTCTCCGGGAAGGTGGCGGATGCGAAGGAGTTGTTGATGATGTCCCGGAGTTGGGGTGCGATGATGGAGTCGGCTTTGTTAAAGATGTGGTGTGGACATGGGTCGGTTGGGGAGCCGGAGTGGATGGTGTTCATCTTGCGGGTGGTGTCTTCGGTGCTGACCGAGGTCCAGGTGCATAGGGTGGTGGTTGGGTGTGCTCGTTCTGGCTGAGGGAGGTGGTGAGCTGGTCGGCAGTGATCTTGCTCCAGCTTCTGCGGGGAACCTGTTGCGGGTGGTGGTGGGTCGTGGTTCTCCTGAAGTCGAAGTGGACGCAACTGTGGTCTGTCCTGTGTAGTCCGGTGGAGTGGCTGAAGGAGATGTGCTTGTTGGAGGAGAAGATGGGGTCAAGCGTGTGGCCGGCGTAGTGGGTGGGGGTGTTCACCAGTTGCTTGAGTCCAAGGTCGGCGAGGTTATCCAGCAGGGTGGTGGTGTTGCTGTCGATGTTTTCCAGGTGGAAGTTGAGGTCCCCTAGGAGGATGTAGTCTGGGGAGGTTAGGGCGTGCGGGCTGATGAAGTCTGCGATGGCTTCGCTGAATTGTGTGCGTGGTCCCGGGGATCTGTAGATGAGAGTGCCTCTGAGGGTAGTCCTGGGGTCGGTGTGTATCTGGAAGTGAAGGTGCTCGGCGGTGGTGAGGGTGTCGTCGGAGTTGGTCGTGATTTGGATGGTGTTTCTGTGGACGATGGCGACGCCTCCTCCGGTTTGGTTAACTCTACATAATTCCTATACACTAAATACCACATACTTTCTATCCACATAATTCCACTACACAAAACCTACATCCACTCCACTTCAAGAAACATCAATAAAACACTTTTACATTTACAATAACAATAGCTCTAACTTTCGCAAATGCGAAACCTATTACAATGCAAATGCTTCTTTAACTGGTAGTCACGTTTGCAGAGAGGTGGAGAAAGGGGGCTGGGCCTCCAACCACTGCTGAGGAATTCTGCTGCGTAGGAATTACAGGAGGTACCAGGAGGGCTTCTTGGCCCCCAAAGTCCCTCAGGAGAAAAGTGGACTTCATCCCTCAGCCCGTAGTATGCCAGGAGGCTCGTTTCCAGAGTGGTGGAGAAAGGAGGGCATGGCCTCCTAAAACCTCTTAGCAATCCCATTGTGTGGGACTTACTGGAGGTAACAGGAGGGGTGATTGGCCCCCAAGAACAACCTTGGGGCCCAACCACCCCTCCTGTTACCTCCAGCAAAGTCCCACACAGCAGCACTGGTAAGTTCTCATAGCAGGCCACACCTCCTTTGCCCACCAGTTTGCAAACAAGTTCCCCGGCGCACTCATGGATGGTGGTTAGGGGCCAACTAGCCTACTTGTTACACACAGTGGGACTTCTGAGAGGTGGACACAGGCCATGCCCCCTTTGTCCACCACTCTGCAAATGTGCTCCTGGTGTTCTCTTGGTTGGGGGAGGAAGTCCCCTTACCTCCTGAGGGACCCTGGGGGCCAACTAGCCGTCTTGTTACCTCCAGTAAGCCCCACACAGCTGGATTGCTGAGAGTGGTCTGAGGCCACACACCCTTTTTACACCACTCTGCAAACGCGCCGCCTGGCGCACTGCTGCACGGGGGATGAAGTCCACTTCTGTCTTGAGGTTCTCAGGACTCAAGAGGACCTCATCGCCCCATCAGCAGTGCGCAAAGAGGTGCGTTTGCAAAGTGGTGTAAAATGGGGCGTGGGATTGGACCACCTCTCAGCAATCCCACCGTGTGGGGATTACTGGAGGTAAATGGTAGGCTAGTTGGCCTCTTAGGACCCTTAAGATTCAAGAGGACTCAATCCTCCAACCCAGAACGCGCCAAGAGCCGCGTTTGCAGAGTGGTACAGGAAGGGGGCGGGCCTCCGGCAAGATAAAGGTTTTTCTATACCTTTCATATAAGAGGGGCTGTGTGGCCCCCTTTCTCTTACTATTTTTTGGGCCCTGAGGACCCCAACCCCCAGGGCCTTAGCCATTTTTTTCACTTAAAAAAAAACGTGAAGGGCCTGCTCTGCTTTTTTTATTAGTACTATTTGGAGGGGGGCTGCATGGCCCCCCTGCTGTGGCCAATTTAGGCCCTTGGGACCCCCATCCCCTGGGACACGGCGTTATTTAATAAAAAAAATAAATATATATATATATATATATATGTAACAATCCCTGCTACCTCTCGCCCGGAGCCCAGTCCTGGATACCGCTGCGCAGGAAGAAGAGAGGAGACCTCAGGTGCAGTGAGCGATAATTTTTATTTCCTCGAGGAAGCGGCACACCACAGCATGACGTTTCGGCCTTCACAGAGGCCTTGATCACATGACGCACGCTAGGGAAGAGGCAATTTTTAAAGTGCTAGTGCTCAGTGAAATACAATCACATTGGTAGGTTACGGTCACATGTCATGCAGAGTCATAGACATAGACAACAGATTGTGAGCAAGACACATCACGGGGAAATCCCTGAACTCGGCCCATATTTGCAAAAAATACAAATAATAATATTTAAAGTGCAAATACTGTCTGATTGTTGTAAACAAAACAAAACAGGGGTCACTGGATAATCCAATGAGTAGATAGTGCAAATATGCGCAATTGTGCAAAAATATTGGCTAAAGTGCAACTTGTGTCATGTGAATAGTTGTTATAATAATCAAAATATACATTATATACAATACACATCATGTACAAAATCATGTATAACACCAAATTTTAAAGGAATGTATATAAAAATATATAAATCCATAAATAACATGTCATAAATATATAAATATATATGTTAAAAACATGACTGTACAAGCATATTGACAATAAATATATATGCAAACACAACATTATTTACACTGGATGAGACCTCAAGTGGAATCGATATATATATAGTTATATTCGTGAGGGGGGCCCCTTCCCTGGTCCACTTTTGGCTCTGGGTACCCCATCCTGCAGGGCAGGGCCTCTCGTTGAGGACTGCGGGGGGAGCCCCAAGCCCCCCTGGTACCAGACGGCTCCCCCCTCCTGTGCGAGCCGGCATTGCTTTTGGACGTGGGGGAGATGTTGACATGCAGCCCCCCTTGTCCAAAAGCAATTCTGATTTGCTTCATGGAAGGGAGAGCATATTACCTGCTCTCGCTTCCATGAAGCAAACCAGTGTTTTCAATGACAGGGCGGGAGCCGTGCTCCTGGCCTGTCATTGCAAACTGCAATATCCCGGGGTGTGGGCACCCCGGGATATTGCTGGAGCTGGCCCTGACTACAACCTGAACCTCAGAACGGAATTCCACCAAATGTAGCAGAAAACTACATTTTGATTCCAGAAGAGTGGTTTTGTAATTTGGTGTAAATCCTTTCAGTAGTTTTGGAGTTATTAAAGGAAAAATATTGATGTATATATATGGATGTGGAACTTCTGCGGATCAGGCAGTTCTCATTATGAGATCTGATTGGTTGCCATCACTTCAACCAGGAAGTGGTGGCAGTCATCTTGGGGCTCAGACTCAGATTTGAACTTTGCTGAGTCCCGAGATAAAACATAAAAAGGTAAGGGGGCAGGGCAGGGATAACCTGACCCACCTGAGCTTGGTGGTAGGCTCCCGCAGGGACGCTGCCAGGAGACAAGCATTTTTTATTTTTTCCCCACAAAATCCGCGAGGATTCACGGATCTGCGGGAACATTTCTAACAAACACATCTGCAGTTTTCAGCGGTTTTGTGTTTTTTTGACGCCTGGGTGGGCCAGGTCCTGGCGGGAATCTTTTAATATAGAGGGGATGGGGCACATACCTCTCCCCTCTTCGGGTCTATTTGGGCCCCAGGGACCCCACCCCGTTGCCCGGCATTTGAAACTCTGCAAAGTGGCAAAATAACTCCGCTGCGCTACGTGGAGCTCCGCAAGCAGCGAAGTTCCATAGAAAAATGCTGTCCGCTGTGATTACACTGTGCGGATGCTTGTCCGCACTGTGCAATCATTGCAAACTGCACCTTACACAGCGCAAACGGTCCCTTCTTTCCCTTTTCTGCCACTCAAGTAGATTTTTACTCGAGCGGTAGCTTTCTCAGCGCGAACAAGCAGTTTATCATCACGTATGCTCGCAACCGTTCGCAATGAGAAACCTGACCACCCTGCGTTGAGAAATCTCGCTAGGATGTGTATTTTCCATGCTCGCGCTTGCCAACTTGATGTTGACAATCGCGAACGAGGAAAAATCTCACCAGGAGATTGATTTTCCTCGCTGGCCGTAGCCAACTTGATGTTGACGATCGCGAGCGAGGAAAAAAACGGATTTTCCGGAACTCTGCGAGCTCTGCGTTACGCGGAGTGCAGGAAACTCCGCAAACTCCGAGAGCGGAGCGTAGTTCACTACCTAGGCTGAATGCAAAGGTCTTCCTGCAGTTAGCCAGGATGATAAACAGCTTTACAAGCGGCCCCCCAGTGCATTTCCTGAGTATTTTGGTGAGGAGTTATTGATGCCGAGGAATTGAGGACATCTCCTCTAACCAAAGAAGCACTTATTTCATATAGTTAAGAGGAAGGACCCTTCTTTGGTGGAGAATTATCTCTTTGTACTCTTGAAGATTCATGTTATCACAGATTGCTGGATAAAGATGCATTAAGAAACTAATACATTGCCAAAATGCACTAAAGGTTACTGGTGACATTTCCTCATGCTCCATTACGCAGGTGTACTGCAGAATACGTACTGGACTTTACCCAAGGATGTACCCCTTAGTAATTAACCAGTAAAAAGTATTCCACTTGGGTAGATATATTTTGGATAAAGGGGCAGGTGCGGTTGCGTTGTGGCTAAGTCACTGGCATATACACTGACATACCCACACAGACACTTAGACACCCACTCAGGCACTCACACACCCACTGACAGACCCACTCAGACACTGATACACCTATTTACAGACCCACTCAGATACTAACACAACCACTCACTGACCCACTCACACACCTACTCACAGACCTACTAAGACACTCTCACACACACTCATAGCCTCTCTCAGACACTCATGCACCCACTCACAGATGCACTCAGGCATTCTCACATCCACTCACAAACCCCCTCAGGCACTCATGCACCCATTCACAGAACCACTCAGACACTCTCACAGCCCCATTCTGACATTCATGCACCCACTCTAAAGGCCCACTCTGGCACGTATAACCACTTACAGACCCACTCAGACACTCATGCACCCACCCAAAGTACCACTCAGACACATATAACCACTCACACACCCCCCAGACACTCGTACACCCACTGACAGACCAACTCATACTCTCTCACACTTACTCACAGACCTACTCAGAGACTCAGTCAGTGTCAAGACAGTAACTACGTCGTCTCTTACTGTAACCAGGGGGACCCGCTGCCCCAGCGAAAAAGGACCCGTGTAACCCCTCGTGGGGACTTACCCCGTGACCCCCCCTCTTTTCTCTGCAGCAGCCTGAATGGAGACAGTCCGGCGAGCCATGGTGTATGAATGAGGAGGAAAAGGAGTACGGCCCCTTTAACTGGTCCGGGCTTGGAGAGTGGGCGGAACCAGACGTGCCGTCAAAAGCAGAGGATGACAAGGATCAGGTGTGCTTGTACACCGGAGGCGATTGGAGGCGAGAGGGAGAGAAGGCGTTTGGAGAAGTGCGGGAGAAGGACGGAACAACAGGAGGAGTATCGGAAGAGCAGACGAACACCGAAGGAACATCTACGGTGAGTCGGGACGGTGGTGCTGGAGCCAGGAGGCCAATGACATCACGAGCCGCCCAGCCGCACGCCAGGAGGAGGTGTGTGGCTCTGCGAGGTATGTGAACGTATAGCGGGTTGTTTCCCAGTGTTCCCTTACCTTCACAAACCTCCCAGTTCCCCCGAGCACCTGAGGCCGCGTTATATCACGAGTGGTGTCTTCCTAACTCCCTCCCCTTTTCACTGTATACTAGTGCACTCGGACTGATTCCTCTCCTCACCTTTTTCCACCGCCTCGAGCGTGACCCTGCACCACGGAGCAGATCGAGACGAGACCCAGGAGGTGTCCCACCCGAATCCAGCAGGCAGAGGACGCACTCCGGAGGAGAAGGCAGACGGATAGGAGCCATTTCCCTAGGCGAGCCACTAAGCATAAAACTTGCACTGACTTTCTGTTGACTACAATAAATCAAACAGCAACTAAGACACGTATCCTGCCTATTTCTCCCGCACCTGTTACACTTACCTTGTCTTGATATGAACTCCTTGAGATGAGTAGCAGATTTCGCAGGGACGCAAGGTACCAACCTCCCTAGAGACTAACCTTAACCGTGAGAATATATTAAACACTACAAGATAAAAAGCTAGAAAATGGGGAGGAGGGCCGGTACTGGACGTAAATGTTCTTGCTGTCGACCTGCGAAACAACAAGGACCAAGGAATTACTCAAACACTCTAAACTCTAGGTTGATTACAACTACCTAACCTTTACTCTCTTACTAAGTGTTTAATCCTTCTCCTACCTACGAGCAGCTGTTGTCTGTCTTTCGTCCAGTATGTCTTTCTTGTCTTGATTGTCAGTTTTGTCGGATGATTTTCTGTCTCCTGTCTCGTTGTCCCGTAGTACGAATGATCTTTTAGAGAGAGTCACTGAAATATACAAACAAATAGTTTTAATCCTTGCATACCCTTTCTTCTATGGAACAACCCCTTCTACTCTATATGCAAGTTCCTTTTTTAAATAAGTTTCTCCCCCTTGTTTACTTACTATAAAATGAATCAGTGTCTTTAGTTTCTGCGTCTTGCTGTCTGAAAATTAGAGGTTACACAAAGCAAGAAAAAACAGGTACAACCTTCAGAAATACCTCCTTTCTAAATTACAGGGATCACCTTCTGACTTTTCATAAAATAAATAATTTACACACCTAAATACCTAAATATAAACCACAAAGTCTTTCTTTCAAGATTTCTTGTAGTTTTCCTCTTGATCGAATGTTCCAAAAATTGTTCCAGAAACCTTTCTTGCGAAGGGCGCCTTAAACGGAAAAGAAATAACACTTATCTCTTTTGTCTTTGCAGATTCCGATGCTGTGATAAAATGAAGGTTCCAGGCTGTTTGTCACACAAGAAGATGCCGAGAATCGAAGTCTGAAGCCCCGGGATCTTTAATCAGGTAAGCGGTCGTCTTCTGAGCGAGGGAGCACAGCGCGACCTTCCTCTGGAGCTGACGGAAGGCAAAGCGCCTTCCAGAAGGCTGGGTGTGGTTTAAATACCGGACCGCACCCAGCCGCACCCCACGTATGCGTGAGCTCGGCCAGATCAGGCTGAAGCGTACGTGGGAGAACAGTTTCCCCGCCCTTGTCCTGAAGCAAAATCTACTTTGTCCGTATAAATGAAATAAGCCTAAAGAAATCCTCATTAGTGCCTGAATCAAATACAAAGGTACATAAGAAGCAATACTAAGCACTGAACCCAGTCTTGTGACGTTCCTGCCTATTTACAATAAGTGACATAATTCTTATCATTATGAATACAGGAAAAACACAATCTTGATACATCAAACTGGAGTGCTGGTGCACGGGAAAGGGGTGGGTTTTTTAGGCGAATAGCGCCAAACTGACATTAGAGCCTTCATAGAGGAGGGTTCATAGGCTTAGGACAGGGAGTCATGACAGTACTCCCTCCTCAAGATCCCCCCTAAGACTGTTGCAATAGGTTTTGGTTTGGGGGGGTTTTGCATATAGAATGACCGTAGAACCATGGGAGCATTTTGTAAGTGAGCAATAGGTTCCCATGACCTTTCCTCAGGACCATACCCTTTCCAATCTACCATATAGAAAAGTTTGCCTCGAACCCTCTTGGAATCCAAAACCTTTTTAACTTCGTATTCAGGATGTCCATCAACTAAGATGGCAGATGGAGGTCGAATCATCCGAGTTTGAGGATCAAAAGGCTTAATTAAAGATACATGAAACACCGGATGAATCTGGTACTTCTGAGGGAGAAGTAATTTGACACAAACTGGGTTGATGATTTTTTAAATGGGAAATGGACCTATAAATCTGGGGTTACATTTTTTACTCCCTTTTATAGCCAAATGTTTTGTACTTAACCAAACCTTGTCTCCAGGGCTGTACTGGGGCTGTTCTCTTCTGTGTTTATCAGCTGCTTGTTTTGAGATTCTTTGGTTTTGGCTAACGTGTAACAAGCTTCTTCATGAATAGAAGACAAACCTGGAATATAGTCATAGATCGCTGGAACTGAATTATGTGTCTTAATATCTTTTGGGAAATTCTTAGGGTGGAAGCCTTAATTACAGAAAAAAGGGGACATCTTAGTAGATGTATGTTCTGCATTATTGTATGCGAATTCCAAAGTGCTTCAAAGATCAGACCAATCTCCAGAAACATTCGTCAACATGCAACAAAGGTATTGTTCAATGGTCTGATTTGTGCGTTCAGTTAAACCATCAGTTTGGGGGTGGTAACTTGATGACAAACGGATATCCATTTGAAGAAGAGAACTTAAATTCTTCCAGACATGAGATATAAATTGAGATCCCCTATCTGAAATCACTACAGATGGAATTCCATGTAATCTTATGACATGCGTGATCAATAGTTTTGCTAATTCCATAGTAGTAGGAAGTCTTTTCAGAGGAATGAAATGAGCCATACGTGAAAATTGATCTACGACTGTCAGAATAGTTGTGTACTCTTCTTGTGTTAAAGGAAGTTCCACAATAAAATCTAATGATATGGAATGCCATGGTTGCGGAGGTACAGGAAGAGGTGTTAATAAACCACTTGGAGGCTGATGAGAGGTTTTATTTTGGATACAAACACTACAAGTTGTTACAAATAGTTGAATAGAGGGCCAACAAAAGTGTCTCTTCATTAATTCGTAGGTTTTGGTAATACCCTGATGAGCTGAGAGAGGGGTATCATGAAGAAGATGGATTATAGTTTCTTGAAGGGCTTTTGTAGGGACCATGATAAGATCATGTACATAAAGAAGCTTGTCCTTTTCCAGAAGATATGGATAATCCTTTTTCCATTCTTCAAAACTCTTTTTTTTGTTCCATCTTTATGTCATCAGTAATTCCTTTGATGGACAGACAGGCTTGAAAACAAGTAGTTGGTAAAACCGGATGAACAACTGTTTCTTGTTCTAAACTACTTTCACCTATGCGAGACAAGGCATCTGCTTTTAGATTTTCCTTTCCAGGACGGTAAGTAATTACAAAGTTGTAGTCATTAAAGAACATTGACCATCTTAATTGTCTGGCTGCAGCTTTCACCTTTTGTAACGTTTGCAGGTTCCTATGATCAGTGTATATAGTAATTGGGTGACGAGCCCCTAACAAGTAGTGACGCCATTCCTCAAAACTGCTTTTATCGCCAATGGTTCTTTATCTGCAATAGCGTAATTTAGTTCTGCAGGGGTTAACTTCCTGGAGTAATAGGCTATGGGATGCATTTGACCTGTTTCCAAATCTCGTTGTGAAAGAATTCCTGCCAAAGCAATATGAGAAACATCCGCCTCAACTATGAATGGTTGTTTAGTATAAGGATGGCTCAAAATGGGAGCTGATGTGAACTTTTCCTTTAAATCGTGGAAGGCTTGGTCGGCGGATTCAGTCCAATCAAATTTTACTCCTTTTCGAAGCAATTTGGTAATGGGAGTTATCGGCTGAGAAAAATTCTGAATAAACCGACGATAAAAATTCGCAAACCCTAACCCTTATTCTTCTTCTTCTAAAAAGCTTTGTATCTGTTTTTCTGAAGAGGGTCTTGGCCAAGAACTTACGGCTTCCACTTTCTTAGGGTCCATTTCAATTCCTGAAGGACTAAAAATGTATCCCAAAAAAAAATCAACTTTGGACACGTGAAAGAGACTTTTTTCTAATTTCACGTACAATGAATTAGAAAGCAGTTTCTGAAGAATGGCTCGAACTTGTTGTACATGTTCTTCCTCAGAATGTGAGTAAATCAAGATATCGTCTATATAGACCACACAACACACGTCAATGAATTCATGCAACACTTCATTTATAAAAATTTGGTACGGAATGCTGTCTTCCATTCATCGCCTTTTCGGACTCTGACAAAATAGTAAGCTCCGCGCAAATCCGATTTTGTATAGATGGTTGCCTTCTTTACCTGGTCCAAAAGAGTTGGAATGAGAGGCAGGGGATATCTGTTCTTTATTGTAACATTATTCAAAGCTCTATAATCAATGCACGTTCGTAATTGCCCTCCTCGTTTTGGAATAAAAAAAAGAGAAGATGATACCGGAGACTTAGAGTGCCTGATGAAGCCATTAGCGAGATACTTGTCTAGGTATTCTCTTAAGTGCTCGTTCTCTTTTTCAGTTAGGGCATAAATTCTGCTACAGGGCAAAGTTGCCCCAGGCATAAGATCTATCCTGCAATCAAAATCCCTATGGGGAGGAAGGATATTAGCCTTCTTTTTTATCAAAAACGTCCAGTAAGTCCGAATATACTGTAGGCACTCCCTCAAGGAGCAGGATACTTGAAGAATCTGCTGTAAAGTCAAAACCTTGAATAACGTCCTCTGTCTTGTCTAACAAAAAACATTGACCCAAACAATGGTGAGATTTAAAAGTTAAGATTCTTGACTGCCAATCGAAAAATTAGTTTGAATTGAGGAGCATCAATTACGTCAAAAAGGATTCTTTCTCTGTGAATAGGAGAGCAGTCCATTTGTAATACCTCAGTCTGTTTATTAATGAGTCCAGAATTCAGCTCCTTACCGTCTACTGCCCTAACTGTCTCTGGGTAAATCTTTTGAATAGAGTTGAACCCTAAATGTTTCAGAAATTGTGTGTCTATGAAATTACCAGTAGCTCCTGAATCGATTATTGCTTCTACTTTCCAAGAACTTGCCGGATTGGCTAAACTTTTCAACTCCACAATTATACAGAAATGTCGTCACCCCTTGGGTGGGACAGTAGAGGCCGAACTGGAACAAACACTCGACAAACTGACCTCTTCTTTTGTCGAGCGTTCTAGTTTTCCGACCCTTCCAGAGTTAGGGCTACATCTGTGATCTTAGGCTTACTCTTGTTTGGTTTTGAAGGACATTCTTTAACGAAATGATCTGACTTCCCACAATACAGACATTGGTTCAATTTCCGTCTTTTTACCTTTTCCTCTCTAGATAGGGGACCTCAAATAGAACCTATTTGCATAGGTTCTACAGGATCTAATCTTGGGGTTGTATTACGAGGAGTTGAGACCTTTTCTTTTTGAAACATTACCTTGTGGTCTGATCTTCCCCTTTTTCCTCTTCTTTCTGATAGCTATGATTTAATTTTACCACAAGGTCAATGAATTCACTGATTACTTCAGGAGGTTCCAAAATTTGGGTTACCATGTCCTTGAGCTCTTCCCTTAAGCCACGATAAAATAAGGACTCTCTTTTATCAATTGGCCAATTGGCCAATCGGCTTCTATGACTAAACGATTAAAAACTGAAATATAATTAAGCAAATCGGATGAACCTTGTTTTAAATTTAGAAGTTCGCTGTCAGCTGATTGTACAAAGACATGCTTTGCGAAAATCTTTTTTAATGACCGTTCAAAAGCTCTGAAGTTATATAAAATTGGATCGTTTCTTTCAACCAAAGGAACTGACCAAAGAGCTGCATCCCCTCCTAAATAAGATAGCATAAAAGCCACCTTGGATGAATCGTCTGGGAAGGCAGTGTGTTTTGCCAAAAAATGTAAATGACACTGATTAAGAAAGATGGTAAACTTGTTAGAGTCTCCATAAAACCTCTCGGGTTGAGCCAAAGGTGTAGGAACTGGTGTGATTACCTGAATCTGAGTTTGAGCTTCTAAAGAAGAGGTTTCTCCCTGAAAAGTGGCTGGTTTTAAAATTGGCTTTTGTTGTTGTTGAACAGTGTTTTGAAGAGAGGCCATATCCCTTCGCAAAGCTTCATTTTCCTGTCTTAATTCTCTTAACATTCCTGCTACATCCTGTAGGGATACTTGGTCCATTGCGTCCAGGCAAAATGTTCTACTTGGGCTTTGCCTTCTGTCAAGACATTAACTATGTCGTCTCTTACCTTGTCTTGATATAAACTCCTTGAGATGAGTAGCAGATTTCGCAGGGACGCAAGGGACCAACCGCCCTAGAGACTAACCTTAACCTTGAGAATATATTAAACACTACAAGATAAAAAGCTAGAAAATGGGGAGGAGGGCCGGTACTGGACGTAAATGTTCTTGCTGTCGACCTGCGAAACAACAAGGACCAAGGAATTACTCAAACAATCTAAACTCTAGGTTGATTACAACTACCTAACCTTTACTCTCTCACTAAGTGTTCAATCCTTCTCCTACCTGCGAGCAGCTGTTGTCTGTCTTTAGTCCAGTATGTCTTTCTTGTCTTGATTGTCAGTTTTGTCAGATGATTTTCTGTCTCCTGTCTCGTTGTCCCGTAGTACGAATGATCTTTTAGAGAGAGTCACTGAAATATACAAATAGTTTTAATCCTTTCATACCCTTTCTTCTATGGAACACCCCCTTCTACTCTATATGCAAATTCCTTTTTTAAATAAGTTTTTCCCCCTTGTTTACTTACTATAAAAGGAATCAGTGTCTTTAGTTTCTGCGTCTTGCTTTCTGAAAATTAGAGGTTACACAAAGCAAGAAAAAACAGGTACAACCTTCAGAAATGACTCCTTTCTAAATTACAGGGATCACCTTCTGACTTTCATAAAACAAATAATTTGCACCTTCTGAATTTTCCTAAAACAAATAATTTGCACACCTAAATACCTAAATATAAACCACAAAGTCTTTCTTTCAAGATTTCGTGTAGTTTTCCTCTTGATCGAATGTTCCAAAAATTGTTCCAGAAACCTTTCTTGCGAAGGGCGCCTTAAACGGAAAAGAAATAACACTTATCTCTTTTGTCTTTGCAGATTCCGATGCTGTGATAAAGTGAAGGTTCCAGGCTGTTTGTCACACAAGAAGATGCCGAGAATCGAAGTCTGAAGCCCTGGGATCTTTAATCAGGTAAGCAGTCGTATTCTTGAGCGAGGGAGCACAGCGCGACCTTCCTCTGGAGCTGGCAGAAGGCAAAGCTCTTTCCAGAAGGCTGGGTGTGGTTCAAATACCCGACCGCACCCAGCCGCACCCCACGTATGCGTGCGCTCGGCCAGATCAGGCTGAAGCGTACGCGGGAGAACAGTTTCCCAGCCCTTGTCCTGAAGAAAAATCTACTTTGTCCGTACAAATTAAATAAGCCTAAAGAAATCCTCATTAGTGCCTGAATCAAATACAAAGGTACATAAGAAGCGATACTAAGCACTGAACCCAGTCTTGTGACGTTCCTGCCTATTTACAATAAGTGACATAATTCTTATCATTATGAATACAGTAAAAACACAATCATGATACATCAAACTGGAGCGCTGGTGCACGGGAAAGGGGTGGGTTTTTTAGGCGAATCGCGACAAACTGACATTAGAGCCTTCATAGAGGAGGCTTCATAGGCTTAGGACAGGGAGTCATGACAGTCAGTCAGTCAAAGTTATGTTTATTTAGATCATAGTCTTTAAACAAGTGCAAAGAAATAATTACAGGTTTAAAATATTCTACAGCAATACAGAAAAATAATTAGAGGTCAAAATATTCTACAACAATATTTATAAAACGTTCACACAATGAATACGTAGCTTAAAAGAAGGTACCAATAAAAGCATCACTTTCTTTGGGTGGCCCTACCCTTTAAAAATTATTATCACTTATAATCAACCTTTTCTCTTAGACAAGCTATATAATTCATTTATTTAGAAAATTTCTAAAATTGTTACTCATATATTGTTAGGAATCTTTGTACTACCTTTAAATAATTCCCTAGAGCAATTGCAATTTCGATAGAAGGCATTTCCGTAAGGAGGTTGACCGCCTGTGTCCGCGTTCTTATGTCATATTTTAAAAATATTGGACGCAGGCATAGTTAACGCTGTTCTAGAATAGTTAGACAATCTAACATGATGTGCACTAAATCACCTTTTGTGCCCAGCCTACACTTGCAACACCCTTTATTGTCCAACATTTTTTATTTTAAATCTTTGTTTACCAACCAAGGGTTAATCACAATTCGCATTCTTAATATCTCCTGTCTATACCAATGATTCGGTAAGATATACAGATAAGGGAACCAGTTTTCCTTAGACCAAGCGCTCATCATATACTCTACGGAGTTTTTCTTAGCCAGGTATTCCATGTCAGTTCTTCTAGACACTTCTTGCCCGTTAAACTTCAAATCACTTTTAGTGCATTCTACTCGTACGGATTCTCGGCACATGACCACCTTTATACACTCACAGGCCTGCACCATTTTCTTCCTACAAGTTTTTGCCCATTTTAGATTACTAGATTGAATCTCTTTTCTACACCATTGTGCTACTTTCTGGCCTTTTTTCATTTTCCAGACATTTCCAGAATCTAATCACTGCTATTTGTGATTGGACCCCCCAAGCTGGTATTCCCAATTCAGTTCTTATTGCTTGAACCATTGATGACGGGGGCAGGGACAAAAGGATTTCTGCGCCGTAGAGTACTGGTGGAGGTATCATTGCACTGAATGCCTTTAGCAACGGTCAGTGAGACATATCCCCGTAATCACGGTAAAACATTTTTAGTCCAAAAATTGATGTATGTGCTTTCGCTTTCTGAGCTTTCAGATGCGTTTGCCACTTTAGGAACTTATCAAACCACATCCCTAGGTATCGATATTCATTAACAGATTCCAGTTTGAGATCACCTAAAAACCAATTAAACTTAATTACCTTTCTTTCAAAGCATAACAATCATGTCTTGTCCAAGTTTACTATTAAAAATTTTCTTGCACAATATTCGCTAAAAGATTTCAACTTTCTTTGGAGACCCAATTCAGTCTGGTCTAATATTACCAGGTCGACCGCGTATAGAAGACAGGGCACCTTTTGACCATCCATTCTTGGGCTTGCACTACCCTCAACTTAAAGACAGGCAGGTAAATCAGATAAAAATATAGAGAATATGTCTCCCGCCGGGGGCGGCGGTTGCAAATGGCGGCGTCCTGTGTGTGGGGTGGTTTCACTTTCGTTGTGCCGTCAGCGCAGTTTACGTTGGCTGCGTTTCTTCCCCACCAGTAAGTGTTGGTTGGCTTAATTTTGGCCTTATCCTCTTTCGCTGTAGCGCCGGTGCAGCTTTTTGATTAATGCCGCGTTCCTCTCTCTTCCTCTCTTCTCCGCGCTAGCTCTGGCGGGGCTTGGTTCCTGATTCGGTCCTCCCTCCTACTTGGTGCTTGTTGAGGTGTTCTATTATGCCTGCATGTGTAGGGGGGACTTGGGATGTGCTGCGCTTGCGGCTATGTATCCCGCCGCGGGCATCTGGGCACCATTTTGCCTCCCGTGTGTGTCTCCCGCCCGGAGGGTTTAAGGGTCTGTATTTCCTTCCTTGGCTACTTTCCTCTTGGTTTTCTCGGCTCCGCTTGTCGCCTGTGGGTTCCGATGCTTGAATCTGGCTTCCTGGGCTTGTTTGTGTTCCGTTTGGCTGGTGAATCTCACCTCAGCAAGCGCCAAGCAGGAGGGAGGACCGACTTGGGATCCAAGCCCCGCCAGAGCTATCGCGGAGAAGGGAGGAAGACAGAAAGAAGCGGCAACGATCAAAGAGCAGCACCGGCGCTACAGCGAAAGGGGCCAAGGACAAAATTAAGCCATCCAACACCTACCGGGGGGGAGAAACGCAGGCAAAGTAAACTGCACTGGCGGCACAAACGAAAAGTGAAACCACTCCACACACAGGACGCCGCCATTTGCAACTGCCGCTCCCGGAAAGCAGTCACTAGGGCGCAAACAAAGGAGCAGGAAGTGCGAAACAAAGCGAGGTGAAGCTCGCACAGCAGCAACTTTGCTCCCACGCTAAACGCCACACGCTGTACCCATGCCGGAAACGCGGCACGAACCGGGAGTTTGAGCCGCCGCACGCCCGAGCGGAAGCGACTTAACAACGGCGAATACGTTACAGCGGCAGCACCGCAACCCTGCTTGCAACCCTAAACGCCCTGAGCGAAAGCGCTACCACATCGCTACTACAGCGGTGATCACGACCGGAACAACGGGGGGCAACAAGACAAGGGCGAGGCAGGCGAGTGCATAGCGCTGAGGGCGGTGGTGAACAGAACACCAACAAACACGCCACAGAAGTAACGAGAGAGCCCTGGTCAACACAGGAAGCCAACAAACAAACACGAGGGCACAGAGCCATGACTAAATAGCACCCAGTCCCACTCCAACCAGGGGAAATACTGCTCCAAAGGCGCGCAGGAGCGATCGAGACAAAGCACGCGCTGGCAGTGGCAAAATCAAAAACAAGAACCAGAAACATAAGAAAACCCACAAGGTACCGCACATACAACGCAATCCCGGCGCAAAAGACAGACTCAACAGCCCTAACCGCAGCCCTTACCGCAACCCAGAAGGGAGGCAGATTAGGCAGCCTCCAAATGAGGAGAGGCCTCAGCACAATGGCGGGACAAGAGGGAAAAACGGCCGGAGATCAAAAAAAGCCCAGGAAAGATATTTTGGAGTCGCCGATGAAGCACAAAAATGAGGCGACCACTCTTGACACAATCCTCAAAAGGGTCAACGAAGGAAAAGCGGTGGCAAAAGAAACAAAACTCATGATAGACAATATGCAGCTGGAACTAGCAGCGATAAGAGCAGACCTCCACAGCACCAATACAAAGATAGAAGCCGCGGAAAAGCGCATAAGTGACATCGAGGACGTTACCATCACAAATACCAGAGCCCCAGCACAGTGCTCCAAGACTACAAAAGCCATGCTAAAGCAGCTCGCGGAACAGGAGGACAAAGCACGAAGGGGCAACATAAGGATCCTGGGCGTCCCAGAAGGTGAAGAGGACCCAGCTGGCACCTGTGCGGCCATGCTTGAGGATATGCTACCAAAGCTGACGGACCTGAAATTTGATAGGCAATTTGAGGTAGATAAAGCATACCGAGTGTCAGCAGCAAAACCAGCACACGGGAAGCCCCCCAGACCGATAATCTGCTGCCCACTAAGATCTGCCCATACCGACGCCATCTTCGCCTTCGCCCGTAAAAATCAAAACCTGACATGGGCAAGCAGCAAGATAGTGCTTACACAGGACTACTCCAAACCAACAGTGGAAACAAGGAAAGGGTTTCTAGCACTGAGAGATGCCCTGCACAGAAGGAAGCTCAACTTCAGCATCTCTGGCCCAGCACGCTTTAAAATAACTGACAACTGGAGGTCAATGGTTTTTGAAGACCCAGAAGATCTAAGAAGATACCTACAAGGACCGCCAACGGAAGAAATGGAGACAAAAAGCCCAGGGGCGGCCAAAAGGAGTGCATCACCGGACGATGCAGATAAATCGGAATGAAAAGTGTCAAACAAAAGTAAATACACCACAACTACCTCACTAGAATCTACCTCAATTAAGGGTCAGTGGTCACTTAAACCAAAGAACAACGATCTATGGCTAAACACAGCGACCCACCTCTATGATAGCAACTACCTCATGAAAAGAGACGCGAAAGGAGGCAAGGGTGATGCAATCGCGAAGACTGATCTATAAAGAACAATATCCTTTGAAGCTAATGAGCAACGGATGGATCAAGGCGGTTTTGAACGACTGCACGACTGAGCATAGTGCCTCAGGGACGATTGCGGAGCAAAGGGAACTTTGTCGTCGCACACCCACTCAGCAAGTAAGGGGGGGAGGGGGAGGGCGGGAAGGGGGGCTGGGGCAGGGGAGTGGGAGGGGGGTGCGGGGTACACATACATGGGCTAGGCTTGTTTCTGTCTCTTTCTCTATTTCTATCCTTCTATCTCTTATCCCTTTCTATCCAGTGGAACTCGGAGCACGGGAGAAAGAGTGGGCAAACACTGTAATGCAGGGGCAGGCGGAGACAGCCAGGAAGACAGCCAGATAAACACCATATAGAAGGATTACCACCCAACACAAGCACATCACCACTAACATCAAGGTAGTGTCTATGAATGTCAAGGGTCTGAACCACCCAGTTAAAAGAAGGAAAATCCTAGACCAACTGGCGAAACTCAAAAGTGACATATACGTACTACAGGAAACCAGACTAGAAGCGGAAAACATAAGCCGACTCAGGGCCAGCTGGATAAGCGAAGTCAAAGGGTCACCCGCACAAAACAAAAAGAACGGGGTCATCACAATAGTTAGCAAGAAATCAAAGCTAGTACTGACAAGCTCAAAGGCAGATACAGAGGGCAGAATGCTAGTGACCAGTCTCGCAAGAGGGGATGAACCCATACATGTAGCGTACATCTACGGCCCAAACACGGATGACAGGTCCTTCTGGGACAGGGTCGGAGAGCAGCTAGACACCCTACCGCTGGGGGAACTCCTCATGGTGGCTGGTGACATGAATCAGGTCTTAGACCCAGCCACGGACAGACACCCACAAAGACCGAGTCAGACAGCACATAGAGGGAACATTCTGAAGAATCTATGCACAAAACTCAACCTCAAAGACCCATGGCGACTTCAGAACCCGGACGGTAGAGAGTACACGTTCTACTCAACCCCACAACACTCATACAGCTGAATAGACTACATACTGATCTCAGACGCGCACACTCACCTAATTGACCAAACAGAAATAGGCCCGCAAACGATCTCGGATCACTCACACATATGCCTGGAGCTGACTGGTAAACACAACAAAAGGCCAACGCGCAGGTGGAGATTTGACGACGACCTGCTTAAAATCACAACAGCCAAGGCAGAAATAGAGATGGCAATAAAAGAATACCTCGCAATCAACGACACCCCAGACACAGACAGGAACTCACTATGGGACGCCCTAAAGGCTCGATCAGAGGCATAATACTCTCCATTAAAGGCAGGCTAAACAGAGAGAGGAATAAAAGGATCGCTGACCTAGAACAGGAGATTAAAAACTTAGAAACAGGACATATAGCCAACTTAGAAAGCAGGAACACCCTCACCACCCTAACAAAAAAGAAATACGAACTAAACAGAATTCTCAGTGAGAGGGCGGGAAACTGGATAAACAAATACAAGGCCATAAATTTGTGTACCGCCAATAGAGCAGGGAAGGCGCTAGCATCCTACCTCAAGGGCAAGCAGAAACAACACTCAATAGCCGCAGTCAGAGACAGCAAAGACAAATCCCAGACAGCTAACAAGGAGATACTCAACGCGTTTAGAGATTTCTATGCCCAACTCTACAAAAGAGACACCACCCTAGGTGGCGACGGAGGCAAGGAACTCCTGGAACGCATCACAACTCCAGTACTGAATGACACCCAGCGAGAAATGCTAGAATCAAACATCACAGGTGACGAGATAGGAAGAGCAGTAGCCAACCTCAAAGACAACAAAGCTCCAAGGCCGGATGGATTCACAGCAAGGTTCTTCAAACAGTTTCTACCATTACTCAAGCCCACGCTGACAGAAGTACTCACAAACTGCGCCCATAAAGGTAGCATGACACCAACAATGGCAGAAGCCAATATCATAGTTATACCCAAGGAAGGCAAAGATACTCAGCACCCGAAAAACTACAGGCCAATATCACTTATTAATGTAGATTGCAAGATTTATGCGAAAATCCTTGCAACCAGACTAAACACATACCTACCCAAGCTCATACACTGCTCACAGGTAGGCTACCTTAAAAATAGAATGTCCCACGACAACACTAGACTGCCCTGTCACATAATAAACCACACCGGCAAAAGCAACAACGCAGCAGTCATGATAGCCTTGGACGCAGAAAAGGCATTCGACAGAGTGTCCTGGCCATTCCTAGACCAATGCATGCAGAAATTTGGACTGGGACCCAATTACAGGAAGATGGTCCTGGCTCTATACAACGATCCGAAAGCACGCGTAGTGGTTAACGGGGGGACGTCTGAACCACTCTGCTTAGAACGGGGAACCAGACAGGGATGCCCACTCTCACCGGCCCTCTTCCTCCTAGCAATAGAACCTCTGCTCAATATGATAAGAACAAACACGGACACAACGGGGATACCAATAGAAGGGGAATCATTCAAACTAGCTGCCTACGGGGATGACGTCCTAATAATAACCGAAAAGCCAGAAGCGTCAATTAAAGCTCTCATGGACACCATAGAACAGTATGCCAACGTATCAGGATATAAACTAAATAGGGAAAAATCAGAATGCAAACCATTAAATATCCATACCATGAAGACAGTACTAGGTACATCAGGGCTCATATGGCAAAAAAAAGTCCATCAAATACTTAGGTATCCTCTTTGAGAAGGACCTCAGGTCCACACTAGATCAGAACGAGCAAGCAATATTACGTAAAATCAAGGAACGGCCAGAAGGGTAGTCACCCAAATTCACCACATGGTGGGGAAGGGTAGAAACGGTCAAGATGATGCTCACACCGATAGTGAACTACATGCTCAACATGCTCCCACTCATTAACACAGCGGACTTCCATAGGAAACTAGACAAACTGCTCAACACCTTCCTGTGGAAGGGCAAGAAACCCAGACTTAGCCTACAAAAGCTCAGACTAGCCAAGGGCCTGGGAGGCCTGAATATAACAAACTTTAAGATATTCCAAACTGCATGTATAGCGAAACAAGGACTACACTGGCTGATCCCTAAACAAGAATACACCCCGGCTTGGCTCTTGCTAGAGAGAAGGCTACTAGGGGGCATGGAACCCATTGCACTACTCACCGCAACCAAACACCCCGCAACCAGACACAACCCTATACTAAGGAACACTAGGAAGGCCCTTCTCAAGATAGACAGGCAACTAGACACAAGTGTGAAGAACTCGCATCTTTAGTCCATATGGCACAACCCCAGAATCAAATACAGAGACAGAACACTAGACATACACTCTTGGTACAAACATGGCATCTCCACAGTAAATCAACTACACCAACACGGCCCACACACCACGTTTGACACACTCAAAGATGAATACAAACTGGACAACATCGAATTATACAACTTCCTGAAGATAAAGGTGGCGATTAGCAAGGCAGCCCTTAACAAACACACACCCTCAATCCTGCAATACACTACCAACCTAAACAAACTGGGGCACCAGGTAGCACACATGTACAAAGCCCTAAGCCCCAAGTCCACCAAACTTAACAACAAGGTCACAACATACTGGGAAACACTCATGGGTAGAGAGCTCAACGAGAAGAGAGGATCGACCTCTGGACATCCACGTCGAGGAACAAAGTAACAACCACCCTAGACCAAACCAAATTCTGGCTGATACACAAGGCATACTGGACCCCCGCCCGCCTAGCTTCCATAGGAGTCAGAGAAAGCGACTCCTGCTGGAACTGTAACAAACAAACAGGCGATCTAGCATACCTTCTGTTCCACTGCACCAAGGTCAAGAAGTTCTGGAACGCGATAGGCACACTGATAAATGACGTGACAGGCGCCTCACTCCAACTTGAGTTCCACAGTCTGGCCATAGGGTTCATGACTCCCTCAATCAAAACCAAAGAGGACAGGGACCGGATAGACCTGCTGCTGACGGCAGCAGTTAAGACGAAACTGAACAACTGGAAGGACACGGCGAAAGCCACATTCAAGGCATGGTTCAACTGGGTTACATTCCTAAGGGGGGCAGACACCATAACGGCCAAACACACACAGACGCCCCACAAGAAATGCGAAATATGGCGATCACTGGACAACTACCTGTCCTCACACAAACCGCCGTAGCAACGGCAACAAGCAACGCAACCACAGGAGCCTCAACTGAGTCATAGAATATCAACAAGACACCGCCCACGCACCGCACCATAAAATATTCCTCCAACCCTGTGCTTCTCCACTCTCTCTTCTCCACTCTCTCTTTTTCTCTTTCTCAGCCACTGGGACCAGGGGAGTTGGCAATCAACAAACGTGCGAGAGACAATAAGAAGGAAATCAGGGGGGGACGGAGGGGGAACCAAAAGACAATCGATACGAAGGCACGAACTAACGGAACACACTGCCAGAACTGCAGGACACAGTCAGAAGTACTAATTGCCGAGATGATGGACTTGTGATGCCCCCTCCTCTCCCCCCAGGGCGTTTTCTTCTTTTTACTTTGTGAATTACCCCCATGTATATGTTACGCACCATGTAAATATAATTTTCAATAAAAATCTCACTGAAAAAAAAAAAATATATAGAGAATAGCTGTGGGTCCAGGACGCAGCCCTGTCTCAGGCCATTTTCAATGGGTATTTTTGGCGTCAATGACCCCTCAGTATCCTTAATTACTTGTGCCCAATTACCTCGGAGTAGTTCTTTTATTATAGCCAGCATGTCTTTCGGTAAGTTTTTATTTTTAAGACTTTCCCAAAGATAGTTCCGATCTACTGAATCAAACGCTGCCCGAAAGTCAACGAAACAACAGCAAAGCTTACCGTTTTGTTTCATCGACTTTCACGCCATTGCCCATAGTGCAAAGCAATGATCTATCATGGAATGCCCTTCCCTGAAGCCTCCCTGTTCAGTAGGTATGATTGAGAACTCAACTCAAACATTTAGCCTATTTAACACTATTTTTGAGAACACCTTTTCTCCTATATCTAGAAAATTTATCAATCTATAGTTTTGCAGCGCGTCCATGCTACCTTTTTATGGATTGGCCCGATTACAGCGCCCTTCCAATTCATTGGCATTATCCCTTCTGCTAATATTATTTGGAACAATTGGGAAAGGAATCTTGCCCACCACTTTATCTGTGACTTTAATATTATTGCTGGGAGATTGTCTGGCCCTGCCGCTCGGGTTAATTTCAGGTTCCTTATTATGCTTTCTACCTTCTGTTCGGTAAAGTCTATTTGAATTCTTCTGTTATTTCCTGCCAATGCTGGGGCTCTATGACTCCTGGGTGTTCTCGAGGTCCATACAGTTCCCTTAAATACTTCTCCCAGGCTGCCTTGCTAACGACACATTTCATTTCTCCTGCTGTGGGAATGGATGCTGCTTTTACCAGCTTCCAAAATTGTCTTAGATTTTTTGCTTCAATTGATTCTAGCAGATTTACCCAGCATTTCTCTTTATACAACCTTTTTGCATCAGTAACCATCTTTTTAAACTCCTTTTTCAGCTTAATAAGATAATTTTGCCTCTCTTGGTTGAACTTTTTCCTTAGGCTTCTTTATACTGTTCTTATCTCCCTTTTTTTAGTTTGGCAGTTGACGGAGAACCATTTCAGTCAGCTGACCGGGATTATTGTACCCTTTCTTTTATCTTTTTTTAGTTCTACCCGGAGACACTGTACTACTTGGGCTATCTTCCCCTCATACCATTCCAGATTTTTACTCCCAAAATCCTCCAGTTTAACCTTATGCTGAAAGACTCATGTACTGACTCATAGACCCACTCATACTCTCTCACACCCACTCACAAACCTACTCAGGACTTACATACTGACTCACAGACCCACTCAGAGACTCAAACACCCAACCAAGACCCACTCAGAGACTCATGCACCCACTCACAGACCCACTTAGACACTCATGTACTCAGTCACATACTGACTCACACATTCATGGAGGCACTCGCAAACCCACTCAGACACTCTCACACCCACTCACAGGCAACTCACTCAGACACTCATGCACCCAATCAGACCCTCAAGCATCCAGTCACAGACTCACTCTGACACTCATGTACTAATTCCCACACCAAGTGAGATACTTCTGCAGCCACTCTCAGACCCACTCAGGTACTAACACACCCACTCACACAACCAAAGGTTACAGGGATGCAATAGTTAGGAAATATATTTTAACCATAGAAATTCACTGAAAAAGCAAAGGTTACAGGGACATTATAGTTAGGCTCAGATGTCAGTTGTCATATGTATGTTGACAGCAGGAATGATAGGAAGATAATGAAGTAAAGTCCCAACTCCCCCCTGTCATATAGATGCTGCTTTTCTATATACTGTGTTAAGTTAGCATGAGTTTATTAAGTGTTTAAACAACATATTTTCCTTTGGCTTTAGTTTGCACACGACACATAATTGTTATTGTAGCTTTCAACCTAGACGAAAGATGTGATTTATTTGAGAATAATATGTTATTACTCTGATATCAGTCGTGCTTGGTACACTGTCTGAACAGTGAGTGCTGAACCCTCTAAGAATAACCTAACACAAGGTTGCTGGGAGGTCTGATCCTCGCACTACTAGACATAACACAAATACAGTTGCTGCCAACATTGGGCTCTAAGCGGGTTTAAGATAGAGTTACTGGGAATGCAAAAACACACTTGATGGTGCTTCGCATGCAGAGAGCTGGTAGCTGATGATGTGATCCTCTCCTCCTGACATTTAGAGGTATGGGCCCGCCCTGCTAAAAACCCAAAAGAGACCTTCATAATATAATATAATATGCTAAATAGGGAGGTGAGAAATAGGTGTTGTTAATTCCTATTCATTTTAGCATTATAATATGCTATCACCGTTTGCGTACTATGGCATAGTAACTATACTGATAACTTTGATTCTTATAATCTGTTTGTTAGTATTGTACAAGATACTGCGTTTGAGAACATTGCATTGATTAATACATATTTCAAATATGCACGTGTCCTCTTTACTCCAAGTTCTGGTTTGAAATGATTATAGAGCGAAAGAGTGTTCATGTGTTGCACGATACCTGAGGTAACCTAAGTTCATGTTCTGGTTTGTCTAAGTCATTGGGAGTTTATTATGACCAATGAGACACTGTAGCTAGCTCGGTAAGGGGATTTTGGATACTGAGGTGAGTTTTGGGTCACCCTAATTCACTAAGGTTCTAGGTCTCTATGCACAGTTCTGTGGGAGAACGGAAACCCTGCTACATGGCGCCCATACGTTGGTGGTCTTATATCATGACACTCGAGTAGTATATCATTCAAACCTTAACCCCTTCATTGCCGTTTCCGGTAAACGGTGGTGTCGGAAAAACCTACCTATTTTTGAAATAGGTCTTTTCAAGCTTGAATCTATCTAAAACGGTTTCCTTGAATTACTACCCAGTTGTGCTACAAAGTTTGCTTTGTTTTTTCTCTTTCCGGTGCTGTCATGGCACAAGCCGTGGACATTCCGCTATATAGTCGCATTGCGGTGCGTGACCATTTGCGGGCTTCTGATGTTCCCTTGGAAGGCTTGGCTGTGGTTCTGGTGGTGACTGCGGAACATGCTTACCCGTACGAGCTTTTCTATTCGTGGGTGACATTTCCGGCAGTGGACGCAAATTCTGGAGTGTTCCACTCATACACTGCCTCTCCTGTACCTGCTGAGTATGCTCCGTACAGGGCAGAGGAAGTTCCTATAGATGTTTGGCAGCATGGAGTTTGGTTTGGTGGCGCCCTACCTCATTCTATGACCGCTCCGAGGTTAGGTCCTTTGTCCATTCCGGGCACAAATTGGCCCGCTTTGGCTGGATTTACTCCTCACCCTAATCACGGCAATTGTAACGTAGGTGAACTAAGGCGACTCCATGTTGTCGCTATTGCCGTGATTAGAGCGATTGTACATTACACAAGTCGTAATGTTCAAGGTGCAGCCCCTAGAGGTGCGCATCTTCCGGCAGGGCAGGCTGGTTTGAAAATCAGTCCTGTCATGGTGAATTCCGTAATGGGCAAGAAGCCCCAGGATAAGGATGATTTTCCTTTCTGGCTTGCCGAGAAATTTGACCAGCTGGAGGCTGTGTTTCCTAATACGACTCCTGGTGAAAAACACCGGATTCTTACGCTTAGTTTGCCGAAAGATTTGGCCCCTGAGCTTGTGACTGTGAGACCTGGGGTAAGACTTTTGCAGCGGTCTATTCGAGATGCTTTGGCACCCCGTCTGTGTCCAATCTGTCTACGGTCCTTAAACGTGTTCAGGATGATCACAGACCGGAGTCTGCGGTTGAGTTGGGTATGCGCCTGTGTGGCACCTTTGATGTAGTTTGCGATCTGATCCTTGCGAATGTCAAGGGGGTGCAGTGAACTTTCAGGTAGCTAACGCTTTGGCGGTGCTTCCCGATGCCGAGAAACCCAGACAGTTAGCAAGGATAATTGTGGCAGCTTATAAAACAGTTGGCCGCAATGACAAGGGTCTTAAGCCTTTTTCTGATAAAGAGAAAAAGCAGCCCCAGGGATAGTTTCGGTAACGAGTGTTCAGCCCAAGTCCAAGAAACAAAATTGCCCTAAAAAACAGAATCAGGGTAAGCAACAACAACAAGCACATTTTTCTCGTCCTGCGTCTCCGTTGCCTGCGCAGTCGGATCGAGTTTATGATTTGCGCGATCGCGCGATGATTAAATCACCTGAAAGTTTTCAGGCTTCTGACCAACGCTCTCCTTGTTCCTTTCAGGACTCATCGGCCCGACAACCGGTGGAGGAGGGGGCGGCAGGGGTCGGGGTGGTCAACAAGGACGTGGTCAGCCCCGCCCGCGAACCGGTGGAGAGCAGCAGGAAGGCACTACGCCCAAGAGACCACAGTTTGCCAAAAAGAAAGTCACAGCCTTAACAGTGCATCGATATGCCCCAGATTGTGAGAACGCGGCTTCGGAATCTGACGTGGGCTCTGACCTTGCTGGACAGCGCCGCGGAGATTACCATAGTGAGAGAGGCCCTCCGTCCACTACTGAAGGTGACAGCGACTGACACTTATGTTGTGATTGAAACAGCTGATACAAGAGTTGCTCCCCCTGATAGACTTTTTAAAATTGTCCTGTTAATAGAAGGTGACATACAGCGAACTGTAAAAGGGGTATTTTGGGAAAATCTTTCGTCCACGTATGACATTTTGCTTTCGGAGGCTGACTGGCCCCCGTCTTTTGTTCTCGCAGCTCCGCGAGGGGAGGAGGTGATCCTCCCCAGTTTTGCGCACACTGTTTCGAGAGTGGAAGCGCTGCATTTAGCAGAAGAGTGGGCTCTGGCGCTTGCGCCGGCTGTGTACCGCAATCAATGTGGATGGGATAAATTGTCTCCGAGCCACGAGATTCCTTTACGGTCTCAGCCGCAGCCTCAACCCCAGTATCCCATACGACGTGAAGCTAAAGCTTCAGTCGCAGCAATCCTTGAACAATTGGAATATCAAGGTGTAATTGAAACGTGTGTGTCACCGATGAATAACCCCCTTTTTACTGTAAACAAGCCGGACGGCTCATATCGTTTGGTTTTGGATTACCGGCATTTGAACTCGCATTGCCGTAGCTGTGCAGTACAGAATACTGACGGCTCTGCCCTAGTGAATAGTCTTGAGCGTAAACGGTTCAAAACTACGCTTGACATTTCCAATGGTTTTTATGCCCATAGATTGGATGGTCTAAGTTCCCAATGGACCTCCTTCACATGCGGCGGTGTGCAAAAAATGTTTCGGCGTCTCCCAATGGGCTATAAGAATAGTCCTGGAGTTTTTTCCGCCCGCATAGTCTCTCTTTTGGAGAGAATTGACCCAGTTGCTTGTTCGTATGTGGATGACATTTATCTCACAGACGACGAACTTTGGGAGCATCTGTGTCGTGTTAATAGCATAATTTGTAACTTTGCAGACATGGGTTACAAGTTTAACTTTGCAAAATCACACATTGCGGAGTATACAGTGTTGTTTCTGGGTTACGAGCTTAACAATGAAGGAAAGGGGTTGGCTCCTCATTTCCTGGAGAAATGCGCACAGTTGCGCTCTCCGACAACACTGAAAAAATTACAATCTTTACTGGGCTTTTTGAATTTCGGGAGAACTTACATTCCGGAATATGCCCAGCGTATCAAGCCGTTGTATGCTTTGATACAACCATCTTTTTCCAAATCTTGCTGGCTGCCTGAGCATTCAGCTATTCTGCAGTCCTTGCAAGCTGATTTGCTCGCTTCTGAATACTTACAGACTCGTGATAACCAGACCAACCTGGTGATAAGAATTATCCCTGGGACGGTGGGTTTCACGTACCTAACTTTTAATGAAGGAGATACAGTACCTATTGCTTACAAGTCACACTTGTACACTTAGGCTGAAATGCGATTTTCCACTGTGGAGAAAGTTTTGACGGCTGTGCAGATGGCAATTCTCAAGGAATGTGCCCTGTCACAGGGAAAACGCATGTTGGTTGTTACCCCGTGTCCTGCCTTGGAGGCAGTTACGAAAGCCAGTGTACCAAATTCCAAAGCTTTGCACCCTCGGTGGATTCAATGGGCTGCATCCTTGTCATCCCAGGATGTCACGTTTATTTTTGACGCCACTTTACGGTCACAGGAGTACTTACAGTATGAATTCGTTTATCCGGCTCCTTTAGCAATGCGGCCGTTGGAGGATTTCCATTGCATCATTTACACTGATGGTTCGGCGCAGGTTGCGCATGGCTCTAAACATGCCTACGTTTCCGCGTGCGCTATTGTGGTCGGTGCCATGGTGAACGATGAGTTCAAGTCCAGTATCGTAAACACACAGACACTTGGGGACTGCACCGCACAGTTAGCAGAACTTCGTGCTCTGATGCTCGCATTAGAGTACGCTGATCCTTGTGTGACGACTTTAATCGTAAGTGACTCTTACTACTGTGTCCAGTCTTACAATGAGAACTTAATCTTTTGGATTCAGAATGATTTTCGTGATTCCAAAGGTAGCACAATAAAACATAAAATGATCTGGGTCCGAGTGGAGGAACTTAAAGAAAAGTTACCTCTCGTGTTTGCGATTCATACTATTGGCCACCAGCGTGTGGGAGTCCACGCTGTCGGTAATTCGCTTGCTGATGAAGCGGCGAAGTCAGCAGTATCAAAATACTTAGTGCAGCTGTTACACGGTCCAATGGTAAAATAGATGATGACATCTTGGCGGCTGTTGCTGCCACTGAGAAGGGAGGTAAATATCCTGCGGTTTTCCCTTTGAAGTACACGTACCACTTAAGTCCCGATAAGGTTCCTTATGTGTAAATTCCTGATGTTGGTGAACGTTTGGTTCCTAACTCCGATCGCAGAGCTACTCTGATTACAGCGGCTCATGAAGGTGTGGCGTCTGCGCATGCGGGCGTTTCAGCCACTGTAACTCAGTTACAACAGAGATTCTGGTGGCGGGGACTGTACATACAGACGCATGATTATGCCCTTCAATGTGACATTTGCCAGCAGATCAAGCCTTCGACTGCTGCGCGTCCGCCACAGACACAGTTGTACATTTCTAATAAACCACTAGGATGTGTTTATTTGGATCACTGCGGTCCTTTTTCTTCTGATACTGCGTATAAGTACATCTTAGTAGCAGTTTATTCATGCACACGCTTTGTGTGGGTATGGCCCCATCGCAGCGCTGATTCACGGACTGTCATAAGAGATTTGCGTGTCTTTGTAGGGATTTTTGCCTGTGTACCTTCCATTCGGATCAGGGTCCGGCTTTCGCCTCTAAGGCGTATAAGGATGCTATGGTTGCGTTGGGGGTCCAAGTCAAGTTTTCGTCTCCGTACAGACCTGAGGATAACAGTGTAGTGGAACGAATGAACCGTGACTTAAAGCAATCTTTGACAGCCCGAGTAGGCACTGGCAGAAACTGGCTGACCCACCTTAATGGCGTGCAGCATGCTCTTAATAATCTCCCTAGAAGGTCTCTGGGTGGGCGGACCCCATACGAAATGCTCTTTGGTATCAAGATGAACGTCCATGACCTCGACGGTCTAGACTGCAAGGCCCAGGCCGCGGCCTTTGACGTAGATGAACATTGCAATGTTTTACAGGATCTACAAAAGACCAGAGACAGTCTAGCTAAGGAACATTTGCCCTCCACATCGGATGATGCGTTGCAGATCCCGGTAGTTGGCTGGCTACCGCAAGTTGGAGAAGTGGTTCGAGAGAAGATCGATAACAAGAAAGAATTTGGTCCTTCATATCGTGCTCCAGTTCAAGTTCTTGGAGTGAAGGGCACGAGAACAGTCATTTTACCACCACTTCCAGGTCATAAGGAAAACAGATTTATCTCAATTGACAATGTCAAGACACACAGGGTGGCCGATTCTTCATAGCATGACACCAGCAGTATCCTGTCCTTCCATGGTGAGGCATTCTGTGTTGGCCATTACTTCTGGTGCTGAGCCAGAGGTGTCCCTCGAGATGCCTGTTATTTCCAGTTCCTTATTAAATACTTTTCCTGTTAATGACACTGATGAGCTGAACTACACCTATCCAACTGATTTATCAATGCCGGATTTGCAGACTCGTTTGGCCACACAATCCTGATTCTCTTTTGACTCTGTTTCAGTACATTCAAAGAAACCCTCAAACATTGCAATATATGCCACTTTATTTAAAAAACGTTTTTTGGTTCCCCCTTGGACATACATTTGGATGATTCTATTTTCAGTTTATATTTTTATGTCAATTGGTTTTCTGTTTTATTTTTTCCGTCTGATCGATGGCCACTATGTCAAAGAAAGAACAGAAATTCGGTACCTTAATGGAACATTGGCCCCTCTTTCCTCTTCACATTCAGCACACAGACTGAAAAGATATTTGAATACAGTTAACATCACTGCTTGGCCCGTTCTTGATGGGATTGTGTGGGATGCGGTACGTTTCAAATACATGGCCCTACTGAAGGGATTAATGTTCCGAATGTGCTTAGAGTAAACATGGGGGATGTGATAAAACAAAATATACGTTCTGATGATTGGGATATTCAGGCCGTGGAAGCATTATTCTCTGATTTGAAATACTATGCTGCTTTTGATGCTGAGGATTTATACTTAGATTCTGTTAATTATGGTCATTTGTTTTGCTTTCAACATTATGGTAATCATTTTCTGCATAAAACAAGTACCAGAAGGGTTACTGTAAATTACACACAGTGGGAACATTGCCCAGCTCCATTAAGAGGCAGCTCCAGTACATTTCTGAAAAAATACACTTATTTTACAGACTTTAATCTATCAAATCCTGAGTCATTTTATTTTAAAATGACACAAAAGTCCATGTCCAAAGTTAGACTTACCGATACAAAATTGCTGTATTCGAAGTCCTTTCTAGACAAGTTAGCTGTGGATGGCTACGAGCTATGGAAGGAAACAATTGACCTTAAATCGGTTTGGGGTACCAAAGATTGGCAGGTACAAGGCTCTGAGGCTTTGCACCGTGCATGTCTCATCCAGAATCACATGTTGTTTCTAAATTCTACTATTTCCCAAACAACATGCTTTGGATTGGCTACTTCTAAAAAATTAAATACACCACTTATCCCCGAATTGGAAGAATAATCAGGTTGGGGTAATTATACTGAATTGTCCATTCGTCAGTTACAAACTCAATTGCATAATTCATCCTTTAATGTATCCAGTTTGGATCCGAAGGGTTGGCTGATGTGGCATAGAAGTGCTGATTCCTGCCAACGTCGTTTTCTGGGCTTGACTAAAGGGTTTACACAAGTCAGGCCTGATCCCCGTTTTGAAACTGATCATACTGTAACAACTTACTCTGTGGGGAAACTGTGTCAGAATTGGTTGCAACATTCCACGTTAGCTGCAGTTAAACTACATCTATCACAGTTAAATGATAATGTGGATTTAAATGATTTTATAAAAGGCCCGGCTAATGGTAGATCTAAACGGTGGATTTATGCGGTTTACAATGAAATTTGGAAATTTTCACAAATTGAGGCTGCTAAGCGCCTAAGGGCAATAGACCAAGCAAATTTGGAAAAAGTGCTTGCAGTTGTTGATAACAGTATTAACATGCTTTCTTCCCGAATTTACACTTTGAATAATATTGTTTCTTCTGTAGTTGACATTGTGAATGATGAGGTGTTCTGTAATGCAGTTTGCATGGACACTACAGACTCTTAAGGCGGGCCGTGTGCCCTGGAGTTACATGAACGTGTCCTCCCTCTTTGCCCCATTTAATTTGACTGACAAGCAGCGCATGCTTTAAATGCGGGATGCATCATTTTCTATGTTACATATTGAAAAGTTAGAATCTTTACCCTTTTCTGTAGCTGAAGCAGCTGCTGCAACATGGCTTATCCATGGATTAATTACGTTACCATTTGCTTTGTACAAATTTACTAATTGTATACGGTATATTGCAATAGGGCGATATGAACCACTAGGCAGCGCATTCCTCCATGAGGCATGGTCTTTACCATACACATACAGATGTCTGAAAGATGGAAAGGAAGTGAATCTTAATGATGAAGAATGCACACAGTCGCCTGACCGTTCATTAATATGCAGACACATCCAGTTACACGGTTCTTGTAATCAGGACCGGCCTAATTTAGCCTGTGTTTTGAAAGGCACACCAGTTCCAGCAATAGTTCCCACATTTACATGATTGGCAAATGGTAGTTATTTGCTTTTGAATAACGAAGAGTGTTGTGGGTTAATGGTCGGTATCGATTATGTGGTTACTGTATCAGAACGTGTGGTGTGTTGCAAAAATGTACTATATCCTCCCACACATGGGAATTCAGATGTTTCCATCTGGCCGAGCATACCAACCTTGAAAGCGGAGTTCAATGGTATGAGTAGAATAAGAGCTCTTTTGTCTCAAAAGGAAGTGGCCCTGAGCTCGGCCCGTGAAACTTATGTCCTTCACATAGCTAACACACGCACAGAGGTGCAGGCACTTTTAAATACTGACTTGCCGTTTCATTTCTGCGAATTAGTTCATCAAATCTTTAATGCCTCCTCCACGTCTGGCTTAGCTCATTTTTTAAAATTGGTTAGCAGTGGTCTCGTGACTACATTCGAAAAGATTTTAGGTGTCATCCCCGCTTTCTTCCATTCTATATTTTCGAGTTTGTTTGGCGGATTCCCTGTTTTGCTGGCTTTGGCTGCAGGCATTCTGATATTATTCTGCTTCCTAAAACATGGATGCCCGTCCCGCGTAAGAAGCCGCTCAGCTCCTTCTGACACTGTTTCGTAACCGGATGCTTGATTACTATGGCACCCTGCCGCTTGCGACTTTAAGCACGGCATTTGGATTATCAATTCGATTTTCCTATTTCACATGTGTCCAGCCTGTGTTTCATTGCCTGAGCTGCGATTTCGACTGGGCCATTGATTTGTGTCTCTGCTTGCCGATATCTCCTGATGTCGATTTTAATCACCTGATGGGCCCCGTAGTTGCTCACGAGTTGGTTTGTTCTGGCGAAAGGATTATGGCCTTGGCAGCGATGCATGGACTAATGGGTCAGTGGGACATACCCGCAGCGGCGCATGAGTTTCTGGCACATAGCGTTATTGAGAACCCACCAAGTTGTCCTCTGATGTTGCTAGAGGATACGGTGCTGGAGGAGCATGTATGTTCTTTCCCATTACTTAATTGGATGGCTGAACTGTTTTCGGATGATGACAGTGATTTCATGTTGGAAGCTGTTGCTGCCTATTTTGCATATTCTGTCCAATCATGAGATGCCTTGGAGACTTTCATTATTATGGCATGTGACTTTTTTTAGTATTTTTGAAAGGTGCCTTTTTTCTTACGAACATGTACCTTTATATGATCTAGGCCTATAACTTTATACTTGGCCTCGAGTTGAAGACTTTGGATTAAAATAATTTTTTTTGCCACTATAGGCATTCGTACATATTTTTATATAATGTTTATATACACATTTAGCTTGGCTCAATATTGTTGAACTCTGCTTTCATGTTATGCCTCTGTTCTAGTATTGGCTTGTGTAATTTTACCGTCCTCGGATCATTGGGGGGTGTCATATAGATGCTGCTTTTCTATATACTGTGTTAAGTTAGCATGAGTTTATTAAGTGTTTAAACGACATATTTTCCTTTGGCTTTAGTTTGCACACAACACATAATTGTTATTGTAGCTTTCAACCTAGACGAAAGATGTGATTTATTTGAGAATAATATGTTATTACTCTGATATCAGTCGTGCTTGGTACACTGTCTGAACAGTGAGTGCTGAACCCTCTAAGAATAACTTAACACAAGGTTGCTGGGAGGTCTGATCCTCGCACTACTAGACATAACACAAATACAGTTGCTGCCAAGATTGGGCTCTAAGCGGGTTTAAGATAGAGTTACTGGGAATGCAAAAACACACTTGATGGTGCTTCGCATGCAGAGAGCTGGTAGCTGATGATGTGATCCTCTCCTCCTGACATTTAGAGGTATGGGCCCGCCCTGCTAAAAACCCAAAAGAGCCTTCATAATATAATATAATATGCTAAATAGGGAGGTGAGAAATAGGTATTGTTAATTCCTATTCATTTTAGCATTATAATATGCTATCACCGTTTGCGTACTATGGACTAGTAACTATACTGATAACTTTGATTCTTATAATCTGTTTGTTAGTATTGTACAAGATACTGCGTTTGAGAACATTGCATTGATTAATAAATATTTCAAATATGCACGTGTCCTCTTTACTCCAAGTTCTGGTTTGAAATGATTATAGAGCGAAAGAGTGTTCATGTGTTGCACGATACCTGAGGTAACCTAAGTTCATGTTCTGGTTTGTCTAAGTCATTGGGAGTTTATTATGACCAATGAGACACTGTAGCTAGCTCGGTAAGGGGATTTTGGATACTGAGGTGAGTTTTGGGTCACCCTAATTCACTAAGGTTCTAGGTCTCTATGCACAGTTCTGTTGGAGAACGGAAACCCTGCTACACCCCCAACACCAAGACTGCCCAACAATGTCAAAGCTAGTCGAGGTGAAATGGGGAAGTGGGATGGGAATAAAAAAACACAGGGGCATATTATCAAGGGGGTTTATCTCCGCTTTTTTGGCTTTAAAAGCCAAGAAGCGGAGATAAAATTATCTCCCTATTACCAAGCTGTCGCTAACACCAGTTAGCGACAGCTAGTAGGAGATAGCGACCATCTTGGGCCCCACTTTGCATGTCAGTGATATTTATCACTAATGAGATGCAAAGTGGGCGTGCCAAGATGTTAGAGACTGAAAACAGTCGCTAACATCGCTATCTCCTATTACCAACTTTTGGAGATATTCGCGCTAAGCGGGAATATCTCCAAAAGCTAACACCTGCCCTGAGCAGTTCTTAGCCATGTTATCCAATGGGAGGTGGATAACATGGCTAAGAGCATTTGCTCGATAATGCATGAATATCGCTGACTTTTCAGCGATATTCATGCATTTCGGCCGTTTTTTATCGCATTTGCGATAAACCTTGTTAATAGCAAGGTTTATCTGCGATAAAAATCGCCGATGTGCGGCGATAATGTTTGTCTCTAAACAAGTTAGAGACAAAAATTATCGCTAGTTGTTGGTAATATGCCCCACAGTTCCCACAGAGTCAGCGTAGGGAGGTGTGCAGTGCCCAGAGAGTATATGTCTCCTGCCTACAAACAAGAGAATAAGGGCATCAGTGTCTAGTACTATAGGGATTATACAACAGTGCTAGTGAGAATTTGTATATGTGTATAGAAACACCTGTATCAATCACCTCTTCCGTAACTTGAGTAAGTGCCTCCATACACAGGAGTGGTATACAATGTATGAATAGAAAGAGAGAGCATAGGTTCAAGGAGCAAAACACATTTTCTATTGTATTTAGTTAGAAAGACAGAGAAGTACAAACATACCTAAAAGCTTTCTGTATCAAGAGAAAATGAAAGGCTCAAAATGCAGTAATTTCAAATCCTGGAAAAGTATATATAGCGTCCTCTGGTATTTCCTATCTAACAACAAAAACAAAAACTAACCTTTTGACCACGAAGTACATGTTTCTTAATATGCAGAAACCATGAACTAAATATTATATTTCTCTCATACTCTGAGAAAAGTCAAGTACTATGAAAAGAACAGGATGTCCAAAAGCCAAAAGAACATATCAGATAAGCACATGTATCACAGTACTCATTGTATTGGAGCAGAGCACATTACGACCTTTGTTTAATCAAGTCTTTATATTCTTTAAAGGGTTGTTTTCTTATTCTTTACAGGTATGTTCCATAATGGGAATAGGAGCAGAGAAGAAATGGAGGAAGACGCTGAGCAAGTCCAAGAAGAAACCGCCGAATTGCAGCCCGTGTGAGGCATCAGTCGAAACGTACTCGTAAGCCCAGAAGCGGAAGGTAAGTGAGCGGGGGCAGAAGAGTGCATGTGCGTCAACTAGAACGCGAAGCACCCTTCTGCTGGGGAAGGCCAGCTTTTTGTTCGAAGAGCCCTGCTGCAGATCTGGTCTGGAGTGGAGCAAGCATGACATCAGATTTCACTCGTACAAAACCATAGAAATTCAGCAGTTATAGTTATCTGAGCTAACTATAACTTGCACCCCCGCAATGCACTTCTTATGACCTCACATATTACATCACTCATGACATGGTTAGTGACATCACTCATGACATCTCAAATGACATCACTAATGACATCATATGCAGAACCACTCACACACCCACTCTCACCCCCATAGAACCTCTCATATACCCACTCCTACAAAACCACTCACACGCCTATGCCATACCATTACCAGTACTCACACCACCAATCACAAATCCATAGAGTCAGTCATTCATAGAGCCCCTCATACATCCACTCGCTCATACAACCATCCACACATTCAGTCATACAGACACTTACACACCCACTCATACACCCTTCCAGCTACTCACACAACCACTCAATCACCTATACTGAAACTCACACAGCCACTCACCCATACAGGTGCTCACACACCCACACATTCACCCATATAGCCACTCACACTGCCACTCACTCACTGAAACAGATACTCACGCATCCACGTATTTACCCATACAGCCACACACACACCCAATTATACACCCACAAAACCACTTACATACCCATTCACACATCCATACAACCACTCACACACCCACTCACTCACCCTTACAGCCACTCACACAGACACTAAATCTCCATTACAGCCACTAACACCCAATTATTTACCTATATACACACTCAAACTGCTACTCACCCACCTATACAGCCATCACACACCCACTCCCTTGCCCATAAAGCCCCTCAGTCACCCATACAGCCACTCATACACCCACTCATACATCTATGCAGCCGCTAACTACCCGTACAGCCACTCACACATCCACTCACTCTCCCTCCAACCACTCACCCAGCCACTCATTCACCCATACAGCTACTCACATACCAACTAACACATCCATGCAGCCACTCACGCACCTACTTTCACACCCATACAGCCACTCAAACATCCACTCACACACTGATACATTCACACAGCCACTCAGAAGAGATATTTTAGAAATAGTATGACTGATTATTAGTACAGAAAGAATAGGAATTTAACGTATGCTGTAGCTTAGTATATATCTTTATGTCTCAGAAACATTTAGGAAACACTTACACTCACTGGATGATGTCATCAGTGAGGTCGTCAGTGATGTCACTGACAATGTAATGAGTGAGGTAATATGTGAGGTCTTAAGCAGTGCATTGCAGAGTCATAATTTATAGTTAGCTCAGGTATCGATAACTGCTGAATTTCGATGGTTTTATATGAGTGAAATTTGAGCCTAACTATGAAAATATAAAGTCACTGTAACATTTGTTTTTTTCAGTAAAAAATGAATTTAAATATATATATATATATATATATATATATATATATATATATATATATATACCACCAAAGCTGACCTCCAAAAGAAATCAGCGGGACACATGCTCCGGGCTCAAATGAAGGATTTATTTGGCTTAATGTACATGCACTCCTGTAGTCTGTGAAACGCTGTGGCAGACACGTTTCTGGCCGGAATGGCCGTCATCAGTGCCGGTCCCACAGGCAAGTGAAAATTCGTGGGCTCCAGAGACCACTCCCTTTAACAGCAGTCTCTCGACTCCTCCTCCCACAGGTGAGTGTCTTAATTGTGCTGCACCGCCCAGGAGCACTGCATTGTGGATGTTGCAGTTCACGAGGTCCCGTATACAGTATATATATATATATATATATATATATATATATATATATATATATATATATATATACATATATATATATATATATATATATATATATTACCTACTGGCGGTCGCCAGTAGGTAGTTATAGTTAGGATTTTTTTCAATGTTAAATCTCAAAATTCTATTTGGAATAACTTTGGCACCGGTTGACGAATCTGCCTGAAAATTTCCTGAAAATGGCCTCGCGGCGCCCCGGTCCTTCCCTGAAAGTTTGGGGGGGATTCGTCAAGCGGGGGCCAAGATAAAAGGGGGGTCCCAAAACGCGTTTTCCCCATGTTCATTTCCATAGGGCGGTCGATTTCACTTTTAGCCCGAACGGCTGAATGGATTTCCACCAAACTTGGCAAAATTGTAGGGACTGGTAGCCCGATGTGCCTTTGCTATGTCTCAAGATATGTGCTCCACTGGATTTTGAGTAATTTAGGTTCAAAAAAATATATATATCTATAGCAGCGCACCGGTACGCGCACCGGTGCGCGTACCGTGCGCGCCACGCGACTTGCGTGAGGAAAGCTGATTGGCTCTCGGGTGTCTGTAAACATTCTAAACAGTCCGGAGCGGCCGCCATCTTGTGTCTCGGTAAAATCGAGACACAAGAGGTGGCCAAAACAAAGAGGGAAATGACCATAAGGGGGCAGAGTAGACCCCCCCTTGACCCCCTAGGTTTGATGTGGGGGCCATAAAAGGGCCCCGCGGGGCAAAAAAAAATAATTTTTTTTTTGATTGTCGCGGGGGGAGCGCCCGGTACACGCACCGGTGCGCACACCGGTGCGCGTACCGGGGAGTGTACCATGGGGAAAAAGAATGACAGTTTTATAAGTAGCTGTTTAAAAAAAAAATGTTTTGTTGTTTTTTTATACATACACATACATATATAAATGCATATGCATATATATATGCATATATGTGTATATGTGTGCGTGTAGAGAGAGGTAGAGGGGTAGAGGTGTAGAGGTAGAGAGGTAGCGGTAGAGAGGTAGAGATTAGTAGAGAGAGAAGAAGAGAGAGGTAGAGAGGTAGAGAGTAGAGAGTGAGTAATAGAGAGTAGAGAGTGAGTAGTAGAGAGTAGTAGAGAGCAGTAGAGAGAGTAGCAGAGAGTGAGTAGTAGAGAGTAGTAGAGTGAATAGTAGCGTGAGTAGTAGAGAGTAGTAGAGAGTGAGTAGTAGAGAGTGAGTAGTAGAGAGTAGTAGAGAGTAAGTAGTAGAGTGAGTAGTAGAGAGCAGTAGAAAGTGAGTAGTAGAGAGTAGTAAAGAGTGAGTAGTAGAGAGTGAGTAGTAGAGAGTGAGTAGTAGAGAGTAGTAGAGAATGAGTAGCAGAGAGAATAGTAGTGAGTAGTAGAGAGTGAGTAGTAGAGTGAGTAGTAGAGACTAGTAGAGAGAGAGTAGTAGAGAGTGAGTAGTAGAGAGTAGTAGAGAGTGAGAAGTAGAGAGTGAGTAGTAGAGAGTAGTAGTGAGTAGTAAAGAGTGAGTAGTAGGGAGAGAGTAGTAGAGAGTGAGTAGTAGAGAGTAGTAGATAGTGAGTAGTAGGTAGTAGCGAGTAGCGAGTAGTAGGGAGTGAGTAGTAGAGAGAGAGTAGTAGAGAGTAGTAGAGTAGTAGAGAATGAGTAGTAGACAGTGAGTATTTGAGAGTAGTGGAGTCGGAGAGAGTAAGTAGTAGAGAGTAGTGGAGAATATTCCAAAGTTTGGCACAGCACCACTTTCACAATGAGTCCAATCAAATCATATCACTTAGAGTCCTTATTGAAGCGCTGAATCTTGGTGTATATTCAAATGCTTTTATTTTCCTTAAGTTTATGTACCACAGCCAGCCGAAAGGTTTCGTTCTGTACAACAGAACTTCTTCAGGGCGTTCTTATTTCCTTCAAGTTATGTCGGTATCCAGTTGTCATATAACTAGATATTTCTTCCAAATGTTAGACAAGACATAAGTATATTCTTATTCAAAGTGACTAGGTATCAATTTTACCCACACAATTCGGGCAGACTTGAGTAATTTATAGCATCCTCAAAGTCAGTCTTTCAAAAATTCCAAAGTATAGGACATGATAATCCAAATCCAAATGTTTCTCAAGAAAAGTCATTTACAATCGTTCGGAATATCGGTGTTTGGGCAGATATGATCCAGGGACCCCCAGTATGCAAGGGGAATTAGTCCCCCCTCTGCAAACGCGCCAGTGGCCTGCATTGCAGAGAGGTGTAACAAGGGTGTGGCCTCATTACACTTCTCTGCAATGCAGCTCCCTCGCGCATACTGGAGGCTCCTGGTGGACTAGTTGACCCCAGGGACCCCCAGTATGCAAGGGGAATTAGTTCCCCCTCTGCAAACGCGGCAGTGGGCTGCGTTGCAGAGAGGTGTAACAAGGGGCATAGTCTCATTACACCTCTGCAATGCAGCCCCTGGCGCATACTGGAGGTTCCAGGTGGGCTAATTGGCCCCCAGGGGCCCCCAGTATGCAAGGGGAATTAGTTCCCCCTCTTTAAACATGCACGGGGGTTGCGTTGCAGAGAGGTGTAAAAAGGGTTGTGGCTTCATTACACCTCTCTGCAATGCAGTCCTCTGGCGCATACTGGAGATTCCTGGTGGGCTTTCAGGTCTTATATAGTTAGGAATTAGCATTAAAAAAAACTTTGAAATTCACTGAAAAAACCATAGGTTTCACACCAGTTATAGTTAGGAATTAGCATTTAAAAAACCTTTGAAATTCACTGAAAAAACCATAGGTTTCACACCAGTTATAGTTCGGAATTAGCATTTAAAAAACCTATTAAATTCACTGACAAAACCATAGGTTTCACACCAGTTATAGTTAGCAGGAAATTTTACTGACATAAAACCATTGAAATTCCCACGTTATAGTTAGTTGGACTCACTATAACTTGCGCGCCTGCAATGCACTGCTGATGACATCACATATTACATCACTCATGACATGGTCAGTGACATCACTCATGAGATCACTGATGACACCATCCTTGTGACAGAGTGACAGACCTAATTTCAGTGTAATGTAACGCTTGAAACACATATTCATAAATAGAAACAAACATTTTCAAAAAAATGGAGGTACCCAAACCAGTAACAACAACCAATTCAGTAATTCCACCATCTATATACACAGCCACTCATTCACCAACAGTTCTATATAGTCACTCATATATATACTCACTCATCATATGTAGTGATACACCTATACATCCTGTTACACATCAGCAGTCATCCAAAAGTTACTCACACACATACTCACACATGCAAATAAACTATTGAACATCCATTTATTTGCATATACATTTATACACACACTACCACCTTACTTCTAAGGAAACTTACACATACTTACTCTCTTAAACAATCACTTATAGAAACACATACTTATTTAAACAGGAACTCCTACAATCTCTCACTATATATACTATACTCACTTATATACATCAATACTCACATATACTAGATTAAAACATATGTCGTTACTAATGAAGACACTAGTGAGACAGTCATTCACTCACTAACACACACATATACACACTCATCCACCCATACAGTCCTGCACATATGCTGTCTTCAAAACACATACAAACAGTGAGTCAGTCACCAACCCCTGCAGCCACTTATACACAAAGAGAAACACTGATACAAACATTTAAATACTTAAACAATACTCGCTAATATATGTATTCACTAAGATACACTTAATAAGCCAGTTAACCAACCAATTTTTTTAAAAAAATCATCCATTTACATACTTATTTAAACATTTATTCTTCCATCGACCTTTACAAATACATATATAAAACAAATTTATTTTTCAGAAAGACACACATTCACTGGATGGTGTCATGAGTGATGTCATGAGTGATGTCACTGACCATGTCATGAGTGATGTAATATGTGATGTCATCAGCAGTGCATTGCAGGCGCGCAAGTTATAGTGAGTCCAACTAACTATAACGTGGGAATTTCAATGGTTTTATGTCAGTAAAATTTCCTGCTAACTATAACTGGTGTGAAACCTATGGTTTTGTCAGTGAATATATATATATATAGCACGGCTCCCACTGTCCACCTAGGCGCCTACTGCACTCTTCCTGATGGGTGCATTGAAGAATGGAGGTGGGTCCATCTCAAAATAAAAGGCTCATGTGTTAGAAACACTCTGCACTCCCGGGGTTACTTCAATGATTTATTTGCGTGCGAGGACGCGTTTCGGCGTTCTGCCTTCATCTGCTCGCATATGCAATTCACACAATGTGTCAGTGTCTGTACCATTTTTAACTTGCTAGATCACTTCTCATTGGATACATCAGTTTAAAGGAGGGGGGGATTGGTTAGTCTCTTGCCAATGTCTTTCTACCCCTCATTGTTCATACAGGGGATTTTTACCAGGCACAACGGGAATAATGATGGATTTTAAAGTCCCGATACTTGATAATAAGCCTTCCCATAGTGCACAATTCATAACTTGTGAACCTCCCTTTGTCGCTGCCAAATGTCCCCAGGTACCTCACTCGTTGTTATATGATGACTCTGATTGAAAGGCCCCTCCGTCAAGTTAAAAATTGTACCGACACTAACACGTGTGAATTGCATATGTGAGCAGATGAAGGCAGAACGCCGAAGCGCGTCCTCGCACGCAAATAAATCATTGAAGTAACCCCGGAGTGCAGAGTGTTTCTAACACATGAGCCTTTTATTTTGAGATGGACCCACCTCCATTCTTCAATGCACTCATCAGGAAGAGTGCAGTAGGCGCCTAGGTGGACAGTGGGAGCAGTGATCGAATAGCGCCAAGCACCACCGCATGGGCACCCAAGGCACCAGCGTCGATGGACCAGCGCAAGCCCCGAATCATCAGGTCTCTGCGTACCCACGTCGCTAGTGGCCCCAGAGCAAGAGCAAGCAGGAGGGGAGACAGTGGACAGCCTTGACGGGTCCCTCGCCCCAGCTCAAATTTGGATGATTGTTTTGTTATTGACGACCACTTGAGCTAGCGGTTTAGCATACAGAAGCTGCACCCATTGAATGTATTACGTGCCGAACCCAAACTTTCCCAGAACCGCCCGCAGATACTGCCATTAGATGGTGTCGAAGGCCATGGTGGCATCACGGGATATGATTACAGCGGGTTCCTCGATAGAGGCCATTCTGCCTAAGACACCATGGACTCTACAGAGGTTAAGAGCGGTATTACAATGGGGAATAAATCCGGATTGATCTAGGTGGACAAGTGCCTCAATCACTGTAATCAGACGATTGGTCAGCAGCTTGGCCAAAATCTTGGGTTCAGCATTGAGGCGGGAGATCAGTCTACAAGACCCACAATCGGTTTTAGGTTTACCCTCCTTATGGATCATGATTATGGTGGCCATCCTCTGATCTATCGGAAGGATTCCCGTTTCCCGTGAGTTTTCATACATCGCTCTAAGATATGGGGCCAGCCTGTCCGGTTTAAGCTTATAGAGTTCAATTGGAAGTCCATTAGGGCCCGAGCCCTTCCCGGAGTTAATGGACCGGATCGCCCGTGCTATTTCGTCATTGGATATATTGCTATCTAGGAAATCACGGTCATCTATTGTTATTTTGGGCAGCGTCAACATGTGATGAGAGTCCTCAACAGAACAGGGAGCTGTGTTATGTTATGTTATGTTAGTGCTATTTGTATTGCGCACGGCTGCTCCAGCGAAGGAGCGTCCCGGCGCACCGACAAGGTGGCGAACACAACACAACAGGGGAACAGAAAATATTACTAAAATGGGGGAGTGAAGGATTTAACAGAGCTCAGAAAATAAATGGGTTTTAGCGGCCTTGCGGAAGGAAAGCAGGTCACCAAGGGTCCGAAGTTTCAAAGGGAGAGCGTTCCAGAGTGCGGCTGCCCGCACCTTAAAGGAGCGACCCCCCACCCGACTGAGTTTGAACCGAGGGGCTACCGCTAATTCTTGGTCCAGCGAGCGCAAAGTGCGGCCCGGGATATAAGGGCACAAAAGTTGGCGCAGTAAGGGAGGCGATAGGCCCTTCAGAATCTTGAAGGAAAGGCACAAAACTTTAAAGAGGATCCGCTGCCTAACGGGTAACCAATGCAGGGCTCGCAAAGATGGACCGGCCGAGCAAAACCTAGGAAGACCTACGATTGCTCTGGCTGCAGCGTTCTGCACTCTTTGAAGTCGGGTTAACTCGGCCTGGTTTAATCCTATGAAAAGGGAGCTGGCATAGTCCAGCCGAGCCAAAACCGTTGCTTGCACCACCAATTGACGAGTTGCGGCATCAAAGTATTTAAGGGCAGGGCGCAGATTGCGCAAGATGCCGAAGCAACACGCCGCCGTCCTTTTGGTGTGGCCGACAAAGTTGAGGGAAGGGTCCAGCCAAACACCAAGATTTTTGATCTCCGCAACCGGAGTGGGGGTCGGCCCCAGCTCAGAGGGCCACCAAGTATCTCCCCATAGGTCCGTCCGCTTCCCAAAGATCATCACCTACGTTTTTTTGGCGTTTAGTTGGAGACAGTTGGACGTCATCCAACCAGCCACTGCCCTGAGTCCTTCTCTGAATCTTGGGGCATCCACCCCAGAGTCCCCGCTGATCGTGACCGCTAGCTGGGTGTCATCTGCGTATGACACCATGGTCATACCACAGAGCTTCACAACCTCAGCCAGCGGCCTCACGTAGATGTTAAACAACGTGGGGCTCAGCGAGGAACCCTGTGGGACCCCAAGAGACAGAGGATGACATTTGGACTGGTAGGGCGGGGACGCCACACTGAAGGAACGATCCCTGAGAAACGAACGAAACCACTGGTGTGCAGTGCCGATCACCCCTATCTCCTCAAGACGTTGCAGGAGAATATCATGGGAGACCGTGTCAAAGGCGGCGCTTAGGTCTAACAAAACAAGCGCCGCCGTTTGACCTGCATCCAGAACTGCCCGCAGGTGCTCGACCATAGATAACAGTGCGGTCTCCGTACTGTGGCCAGCCCGAAAACCATTCTGGGTGTCGTCCAGAATGTTGGCACGCGACAGATGACCAGTGAGGGCGGTGTTAACATGCGCCTCCGCGAGTTTGGCTGGCCACGGGAGAAGCGAAATCGGGCGGTAGTTCTCTGATTTTGTAGGGTCGAGAGATGGTTTTTTCAAAATGGGCATTACTACTGCATGCTTCCATTTCAAAGGCACCTGGCCTGATGATAGCGACGTGTTGATTAAGTCGCAAACCGGGCGAGCAAAAATCTGGTCTCTGAACATTGGTGGCTTGAGCGGGTCGTCCGGCGACCCAGACTTGACTCGGAGAGCCAAGGCCGTGTAAGCCTCCAAAGAGAGAGAGGGGAGAGAGTCTAGCACCACCTGATCCGCAGGATGGGTGGCCACATACTGGTTTGTGCAGTGGAGGGGGGGAAGGCCCTATATATGGTCTGGACCTTCTCCAGGAAGAAAGCCGCCAGCGCTTCACAATGAGTATTGGAGCTGATGGAGTTACCGGCAGGCTTCCTTGCCACAAGGTCTTTAAGGGCCTTAAAGATGGTTTTAACAGGGTTCCCACTACTGCGAAACTCCAGAGCGTAGTATTCAGCCCGGGTTCTACAAACCGCGCGGTGATAAGACTTAACCGCAGCCATGTACAGGGTTTTTTTGCTGCTGTCATACCTCTTCCTCCAGTCTCTCTCTGCACGTCTGCAGACACTTTTCAGAGCCCTCAGATTGCCATCATACCAGGGGCTAGGGGCGTGGGAGCCACACTTACTGGAAACCATCGGGATAAGGGAGTCGAGGGCCCTGGTTACCCATCCACAGAAATGGTCATAACCAGACTCCACGTTCTCCACTGCACCCAGTGGATCGTCAGTGAGAAGGCGATGGAGATCTTCCGTCTTTAATTTACTCCAGCGCCGTCTGGGCATGGCTCGCAGTGGCACCTTAAGTGGGGCTTCTTCAAGAGGACAGTAAATGGTCACGAGTGAGTGGTCTGACCAGGTCAGGGAGAGGGGGGGGGCACTGTAGCCCCTTCTAAGTTAGAGAAAAAGGGGTCCAGAATGTGGCCACCACTATGAGTGGGGTCTGAGACCAGCTGGAACAGTTGAAGGGCCTCAAGGTCCGCCACCATCCCTCCCACAGAAGAAAGACACAGAGTGTCAAAATGGAGATTCAGGTCACCAATGATAGAAAAATTGGCAGACCCTACTGCTAGTGAACTAACTGCCTCAGGAAGAGCCTCCCGAAATGCCACTGAGCTACCAGGTGGACGGTAAATCAGCAATCCTGACAAGGTAAAATGCGAAGTAACCGCAACCTTGAACAGGGCGCTTTCGCAGCCCGTGATGTTCTGCACACTCCAGGCGCAAGGATAACACGATTTAACTGCAAGAGCGACGCCGCCCCCCCTCGAGGAGCGGTTGAGCGTGTAGATGGAATACTCAGCGGGGAGCGCCAGATTCAATACAGTAGAATCGGTGTCTTGCAGCCATGTCTCTGTCAGACAAAAGATGTCAGGGAAGAATAATAGACAGCACGAAAGTGGGCAGCAAACTGGTCGACCACTTCCTGTGGGTCAGTAATGGGTGTCCCACCCTCCCCATGCAGCTCCGGCACTAGCCGGCTTGCCCATTCTTTCTTGTCCAACCATGCTAGTAATTTCCCGGCCTTATCCCCTACCTCATAGAGCCGTCCCTGTGCGGCCCGCCCCAATGCCCCTGCCTGGTCCGTCGCTAGTGCTTTATAATCCTGCTGTCGGAGTGCAAGATAGTGAAGTTTGTCTAGTGTGACCTCCAACTCTAGGTCGGATTCCAAACAGCTAATTTCTGCTTCAATAGCCTCTATCTCTTTATTGCGATCTTTCTTCTTACTCGAGATTAAGGATAGAGCCTGGCCCCGAATCACGGTCTTGAAGGTTTCCCATAACATCTGTGGGGAGTCCACTGTTCCTTCATTGTTGATAAAATAATTAAATATAGAAGCGAGAAGTGAATTGCAAATTTTAGGGTCTTTGAAATACCACGGGTTGATGGGGCCCACTCGCCCCACCTGGGTATAGGTAAGTACCATGTGAAGCCAGACGGGCGAGTGATCCGAAATACCCCTAGCCAGGTGTTTCACCTCATGGATGTATGTAACCAGAGAAGCAGGGACCAGGAAATAATCGATACGTGAGAGGCTCCCGTGCGCTCCGGAATGGAAAGTATGCTGCATTATATTTGGGTGATGGGACCACCAGCAATCCACCAACCCCATCCTCTCAAGGAAATCGGGAAGCCCCCCGGAGGATGCCAATCCAACTCGCCCAAAACTACAGAGTTTAAATCCACTCCCAAAATGGGCAGACTCTTAGGCAAGGCTAACAATATAGTCCCTAAATCACTAAAGGTTGCGGATTGTAGGCCAGGAGGCACATACAGCGATAGAAATGTGACAGGGCGACCATCCCAGGAGCCCGAGACCCCGATATACCGGACCCGGTGGTCCGTCCAGGTGTCGTGTACTGCAAAAGGTAAGGATTTCTTTATCATAATACCCACCCCTCGAGAGCTAGGGTTGAATCCCGCATGAGCCAATAGTACGTAGCCCCCCCCTATGTAGGGCCTTGCAGGCATTTCCAACCAGATGAGTTTCTTGAAGTAAAACTATGTCGGAGGCCTGACGATTGATATATTGGAGGACCACACTGGGCTTAATCTTATCCCCAACCCATTGACGTTCCAGCTTAAAACTTTAATTTCTACATCTCTCTGTGTAGCCATGACCCCTTAGGAAAGACTTCTGCTCCCTCTCCAGGAAGTACTGCTGATGCAATGAAAACAACCAAAGAGGAAATAACGACAAACCAAAACACCCCCGCCCAACAGCCCTCCTCCCTGCTGCCCTGCACTCTGGGCCTAAAACTGCCCATCGAAAACTTGCAGAGTGCCTGTCACCCTCGTAAGAAATTAAAAAAAGAAAAAAAGGGAGGCAAATTAAAGTGCTCCGTGTCCCTACCCCTGACAACGTCACATGGGGGGCCCCTTGAGAGCGAACAATCCAATACCTCATAAATCTACAGGCCCTGGCAAGTGCGACCCAGAGACCACCCTCCCAGGCCCACCCCACTCCCGATCCCATTACTCAGATCAAATGCCTCTGTCCGCCAAGTCTCTCTCTCAGGGGGGACGGTTGTCCGCACTCTCTCTATCGCTGCTGTCGCTCGGGCTCCTCCCTACGCGATGTTCAAGCCAGTCCACCACTACTTCAGGTTGTTGGAAGAATCACGCTCTGCCCTCCGCCTCGACCCGGAGGCGTGCCGGAAACAACATACAGTTTTTCAGTCCCCTTTCCCGGAGGTTGCGCTTCACTGCAAGGAATGACCATTAACTGGCTCTGTACTCTCTGTGTGAAATCGGGAAAAAGGAGATATCGGTGTTTTCGTAAGAAAGGGGGGCTCCTGCCCTGGAGTTCTGGAGGATAACATCTCTGTCCCGATAGTTCAAGACCCGGGCCAGCATAGTCCGCAGGGGAGCGCCCGGTTTGGGACGGCTGCCCCGGATCCTGTGGGCTCGTTCGATGGCAAAGAACTTACTGAGACCCTTGGGTTGCAGATGTTTGAGAATGAGGTCTTCAACAAAAAGATCAGGGGACTGCCCCTCCAATTTCTCTGGAACACGCAGTATGCGGAGGTTGTTGCACCGGAGACGGCATTCGTAGTCGTCCAGTTTGAGGTCCGTGAGTTTGCAGGAGTCTCGGAGTTCGCGGACTTCCCCTTGCAGCTGCGAGACATCACCCACAAGACTGGGGGTCATTAGTTGTACCTGTTTGACCTTTTCATTGAGCTTCCCAAGATCGGTCCTTATAAGGTTAATATCAATCGCCATAGTGTCCATTTTATGCTCCAGCGAGGTCTTGACGCCGGTGATCGGCCCATGACATCCTTCAGTGAGAGCTCGTGTTCATCTTCTTCCAGGGTCCCCTGGGTGGAGCCTCTAGATAGTCGGTTCTGCAGTGTGTCATTTGATACCGTGTATCTGTCCAGCTTGTTAATTTGCATCTGTTTTGCCCCTCGGGATCCCGAGCCTTTATTGCGGTACATTTTGACATCGAGCAGCCGCTCCCAACTGACCAGGGGCACTCAGGGCAAATAACTGTGTATCTACTCCCAGTTCCCGACATATGCTCTGACTTGCAAGGGCACCAATGATCGAATCAGGGCACCTGGGGACCCAACACCAAGTGTGCACTCACCGGGCTAGAGCTTCCGTCAATGCGGTCCCTTACGGCAGCGGCGGCGCCGGGGGCGAGCCGTCTCTGTATCCAATGATCACGAGGGTAATGTCATCAATTGTGCCCCACTGTGCACCTCTCTCTAACCACTCATGGGGTCCCACTTCACACTATCAGCAGCGGGCAATGTAAGTCCTTGGAGGTATTACAGGGATCCCAACCCCTTCACATTACTACTCCTACAAGTCTCCAAGGCTGCGGTGGACATCGGCAATGGGAGAGGAGCGGAGCCCTATAGTGACTATGGGTGCACCGCCGCCATTTGCAAATCGCGGCTATGGGGCACTACACCCGCAGTTGTAATTGAGTCTCCCTGCTGAGCCAGGATCTCTGCGCAGGCTTCCAGTCCCCGCAGGGTCAGGGGGACCTCAGTCCACGCTCCGCAGTGTAGCGCCTTCCAGATTGCGGCGGCACCTTCCGATACCACCGAGGGGAGTCATCAGGGGGATCGGGCCTCTCTCCCGGCATCACTAGCTACTGTGGGTCCTGGCTTCCGATGGGAGCGCAGGCCTCACCGCTCTGGGGCATGTATCTCCTTCCTCCGACGTGTGAGGCGAGAAGCAAACAAGCGGGATGGTGACCACTACTGTTCCGCTACACACGGGGCCGTTGTCAGACAGGACGGACCTTTATTCAGGATAGATGCGAGGCAGGAACGAGTGCCGGAGCTCTTACTTTACGCGGCCATATTTGATCACCGCTTGGCCACGCCCCTTGATTTTAGTTTTTGATATGATAGATTTTTTAATCTACAGAAGAGTTGTTCTAAAAAAAAAATTTAAGATAATAAATTAAGAAGGTTTATGACTTTTTCTGTATATTTTTGCACACATAGGATGATCGTTTTTAATATCAAGGCAGGAAGGACCAGCATCGTTGTTAATAGAGATTCATTGACAAATTGGCCTCTATTGATTAGAAGTGAGGATATCAGATCTTTTATGCCCACTTGGGCAAGACTGTGATGATTACTACATAAAATTGTTTATCGAATTCATTCAATGTCCCACTTGGGCAGGAATTTTACTCTTGACGATGTACAATAATTGTGTCAAAGTGACAAAGTTTTTTTTCAGTTTAATACATTTTTATTGAGCATTTTAAAGACAATAACAGTACACATTTATGAATTTACGTAAAACAGGCAAATAATATGTATAAATAAGAAATACATAACATATGCACTAAAAACTAAATTAGATTGATAAGAAGGATATAGAGGAAAGAGAAAGAAGAAGATAGGAAAAGAAGCAGAAAGAGAACAAGAAAGAAAGAAGATATAGAAGAAAAGGAAAAGAAAGGGAAGGGGAAGAATAATAAAAGAAAAGCAAAGGAGAAGTATATGTGGGAATAGATAGAAAGCATCAAGAAGGAGAATTAGAAGAAAGATAGGATGTGAAAGGGAGCCAAAGAAGATCAGATTTAATTTTTAAGGGAGTAGAAGTAGAGGCAGCAATAGAAAGCCTATGTTCATCGCAAAATTCCACCAAGTATGAACAGAAAGTTTTTTTAATAATAATAATGAATACGCAGAAATGTGTGTTATAGAGATCATTAGGCGCATGTCTATAAACTGTAACTTTGCTGGTTGGATAATTATCTTCCTATTCTCGATATTAGAAGGTACTTCAATACATTGCGAGCGTATTGAGCTCTTTTTGCAAAATGTGGTGTTAACAAAAACACGCAATGTTAATTCGCAATCTACTGTGTTTAAGATCTACGATCACGTATATTTTGTTACATCTTTCATGGTAAAAACGTTTGAAGTAGACATTTCAGTATGGCACTCACCATCACATGTAATTTTCTGGCTGTAATGTTGTCCTTTTTCATTGTTGCTGATCATGCGAGTAAAAATGGCAGTATTAAGGCTTCAACCGCACCGTGAAGCCGCTGAAAAGCAAAACACGTCGGTGAGGCGTGATTTTGCCTGAATACATTTGTTAAGCATCCCTGGGTGTCCCGGACGTTCTTTTTCAAAATTGGAGAGAATTGTATTGGATATACAGGTTTCCGGAATCCTTCTGAGACCACCAGGTTTGAGTGCCAGGCTTCCGGATTCCAGTGAAACAAATATAGATATATATATATTCACTGAAAAAACCATAGGTTTCACACACGTTATAGTTAGGAATTAGCATTTCAAAAACTTTTTAAATTCACTGAAAAAACCATAGGTTTCACACCAGTTATAGTTAGCTGGTCATTTTACTCATACAAAACCTATGAAATTCGCCTGTTATAGTTAGTTCAGCTAACTATAACTCGCGTGCCCGCAATGCACTGCTGATGACGTCACATATTACATCACTCATGACATGGTCAGTGACATCACTCATGACATCACTCATGACATCGTCCTTGTGGGACCCCCTGAGCAGGCCTAGGGGGTCAGGGTGATTCGACCCTGCCCCTTTTTGAGTTTGTTTTTCTGCTTTCCTGTGCCTCAGTCTACCGAGGCACAAGATGGCTGCCAACAATTTCTGTTTTGGAGTGTTGAGAGACATTGGCAGCCATTCAGAATGCAGCTCGCGCACACGAAGGTCCATGCACGTACACGTACCGTGCGCGTACGGTGCGCGTACGGTACGCGTATGGTGCGCGCTTATAGATATATAATTTTTACATTTTTTTACATTTGATTTTCTCAACAAATACTGGAGGGATTTACACCATTTAACCAAAAGCGTGATCTGCGTACCAGACCCTACCATTTTCCAAAATTTGGTATAATTCCGTTCAGCGGTTCGGGCTGTAGCCGTGTCTAATCGTCCTATGGAAATTAACATGGGGAAAACAGGTTTTGGGACCCCCTTTATTCTCGGCCCCCGCTTGACGAATGTTCCCGAGACTTTCAGGGAAATAGCGGAGCCGAGCGGGCCATCTTCTTTGAGAAATTTGTGGAGATTCATCAACCAGCGCCAAAGTTATTCCCAATAGAATGTTGCGGGTTTCCTATGGAAACTAGGTCCTAACTATAACTACCTACTATATATATATCCAGCACCTGGAAAGACAAGGCAAGACCCATAGGTAGTGCAGATTTTCAATTTATTTAAGGACCCAACACCAGTCCGACATGACGCGTTTCGGCTTCTCCAAGCCTTGATCACATGACACAGACATGGGGGCTGATGACCCTTATTTAAAGTGCACAGTGCTCATTTACATAATGGAAAGTGAAGAGATACTTTAACATAATGCATCGCGTTTTTGCATTGCATATGCAGTACAACCCAGAAGAAATGATCTTGTATTAACAAACAATAAAACTAATTGAGATATGTTTGTTTGCATCAGAGTAGCAGATTCTTAGATTTGTAAAATCTAAAGTGCATAGGAGAATCAATGGGGGCAATTATAAACAATATTAAAAACAACTACGTTGGTAATATGCCTTTAAAACAATAAATAATCACATTTACTATATATATATATACATATATATATATATATATATTCATTGAAAAAAACCATAGGTTTCTTACATGTTATAGTTAGCTGGACATTTCACTCATACAAAACCATTGAATTTCCCCTGTTATAGTTAGTTCAGCTAACTATAATTTGGGCAATCACTGATGACATCTCAAATGACATCACTGATGACATCATCCAGTGAATGTGTGTCTTTCTGAAAAATAAATATTTTTTATATATGTATACCTAAACGTCAATGGAAGAATAAACGGTTAAATAAGTGTCTAAATGGATGTTTTTTTTTTGTAAAATTGATTGTATAACTGACTTATTAAGTGTATCTTATATGATGTAATATGTGACGTCATCAGCAGTGCAGTGCGGGCGTGCGAGTTATAGTTAGCTGAAATAACTATAATGGGGGAATTTCAATGGTTTTGTATGAGTGAAATGTTCAGCTAACTATAAAATGTATGAAACTTATGGTTTTTTCATTGAATTTCTAAGGTTTTTTTAAATGCTAATTCCTAACTATAACATGTGTGAAACCTATGGTTTTTTAAATGAATTTCTAAGGTTTTTAAATGCTAATTCCTAACTAGAACATGTTTGAAACCTATGTTTTTTTCAGTGAATTTCTAAGGTTTTTTAAATGCTAATTGCTAAGTATAACGTGGCTGAAACCTATGGTTTTTTCAGTGAATTTCAAAGGTTTTGTAAATGATAATTTTTAAATGTATTAATTGTTATTATTTTTTATACTGATTTACTACATTGTTTTAAACTATTTATTTTTAGATATTTTTTTAAATTACATTACATATTTGTAATATAAATTGAAAAAAAATGTGTTTAAAAATATTAAAATTGTAATATATATATTTTTTTCATTTATATATATTTTATATAGCAGGCAATGATATCCTATGGAAGGAAATTCAAATTACTGGTAAGTACAGTTAAAATTACTTTTCAGGATCAGTACAGGGCTGAAATATGCAGCACTGAGGTCTCTCCTGATAGAGGAGAGTAAATCGGAATTCGTAGTTCGGCTGATTTTAGAGGAATTTTTTTAAGTTCCAAAACTCCACACTTTCCAACTGAAACCAGTCAATGTTAGCCTATGGAAGGAAATTCAAGTTACTGTAAGTAAGGTTAGAATTACTTTTCAGAATCAGTAGTGGGCTGAAAGATGCAGAGGTCTATCCTGATAACAGGTGAGTAAAGTGGAATTCGTAGTTCGCCTGATTTTAGAGGAATATTTTGCTCAATAGTGAAGGAAGGGGGCTGGGCCTAAGGTGACATGTGTGCAAACACGCCCTGTAGCGTGTTTTAAGTTGGGGAATTCATTCCTCTTCAATCCTGAGGTCCCCTATGGGCCAACTAGCCCACCAGGTACCTCCAGTATGTACCAGGGAGCTGCGTTGCAGAGAGGAGTTCAGAGGCAACGCCCCCTTTTTACAACACTCTGCAACGCAGCTCCATGGCGCTTACTGGAGGTACCTGGTGGGCTAGTTGGGCCTTAGGGGACCTCTGGATTGAAGAGGAATTAATTCCCCAACTTAAAACGTGCCACAGGGCATGTTTGCACACATATCACCTCAAGCCCCGCCCCTACCTCCACCACTGTGCAAACGCGCCCCGTAGCGCATTCTTAGTTGGGGGATTAAGTCCTGTTGCATACTGGGGGTCCCTGGGGGCCAACTAGCCCACCAGGAACCTCCAGTGTGCGCCAGGGGGCTGCGTCACAGAGAGGTTCAAAAAGGGGCGTGGCCTCTTTACACGTCTCTGCAAGGCAGCCCCCTGGCACGTTTGCAGAGGGGGAACTAATTCCCCTTCAATACTGGGGGTCCCTGGGGGCCAGCTAGACCACCAGGAACCTCCAGTATGCGCCAGGGGGCTGCGTTGCAAGGAGGTGTAAAAAGGGGCGTGGCCTCTTTACACAACTCTGCAAGGAAGCCCCCTAGCGCATACGGGAGGTTCCTGGTGGGCTACTTGGCCCACAGGGACCCCCAGTATTCAAAGGGAATTAGTTCCCCCTCTGCGAACGCGCCAGGGGGCGCGTTTGCAGAGTGGTGCCTTAATTTTGGGGGGGATGGGCAGGGTATGTGTACCCTACGCGCATCTGATGTTTTTAAAATATATATATATTTTTTTGGCCTTGAGCAGGCCTAGGGGGTCAGGAACCTTCAGTAGGCGCCTGGGGGCTGCCTTGCAGAGAGGTGTAAAAAGGGGCGTGACCTCATTACACCTCTCTGCAACGCAGCCCCCTGATGCGTTTGCAGAGGGGGAACTAATTCCCTTCGAATACTGGGGGTCCCTGGGGGCCAACTTGCCCACCAGGAACCTCCAGTATGCGCCAGGGGGCTGCATTGCAGAGAGGTGTAAAAAGGGGTGTGGCCTCATTACACCTCTCAGCAACGCATCCCCCTGGTGCATTTGCAGAGGGGGAACTAATTCCCCTAAAATACTGGGGGTCCCTGGGGGCCAACTAGCCCACCAGGAACCTCCAGTATGCGCCAGGGGGCTACGTTGTAGAGAGGTGTAAAAACGGGTGTGGCTTCATTACACCTCTCTGCAAAGCAGACCCCTGGGGCGTTTGCAGAGGGGGAACTAAGGGTGTGATGCGGGAGGAGCTGTGGAGGGAGGTCAAGGAGGGCCGCATGGTGGGCCCGTTTGTGGAACCGCCGCTGTCTGATTTGATTATATCCCCGATTGGGGTGGTGCCCAAGAAGGAGCCGGGGCAGTTCCAACTGATTCAACACCTGTCGTGGCCGGCAGGGGGGGTCGGTCAACGATTTCATATCAGCGGAGGTGGTGTTGGTGTCTTACTCATCGGTGGACGTGGCGCGGAGGCTCGTGGCGGGAGTGGGAAGGGGCGCTATGATGGCGAAGTGTGAAATTAAGTCGGCGTTCCGTTTGCTCCCGGTCCACCCGGATGACCACCAGTTACTGGGGATTTGGTTTGACGGTGGCTTTTTTGTGAACAAGGCATTGCCGATGGGATGCTCAGTCTCCTGCCCGTTGTTCGAGCGATTCAGTTCCTTTCTGCAGTGGGCTTTTTCCAGGCGCACAGGCTCTGAGGCGGTGACTCACTACCTGGATGACTTCTTCCTGGTGGGGCGACCCGGTGCAACGGACTGCCAGCGGCTGCTGGACAGTTTGGCGGGGATGATGGAGGAATTTGGGGTTCCCCGGGTGCCAGAGAAGACACACGGTCCCAGTACGGTGTTGTCCTTTCTCGGTATAGAGCTCGACTCAGCTGCCATGGAAGCACGCCTGCCGGAGGACAAGAGTTGGGTCATGTTGGCATTGGTGGACGACATGCTGGGCAAGCAGAAGGTGTTGGTACGGGACGTCCAGGTCCTCTTGGGGCATCTCAACTTCGCTTGTCGGGTGGTGCGTGCGGGTCGTACTTTCTGTAGGAGGTTGGGCTTGGCGTTGTCGCGTTTGACCCTTCCCCATCACCCTGTGAGCCTGTCGGCAGGGGTGAAGGAGGACTTGCGGATGTGTCGGGCTTTCCTAGAACGGTTCAATGGGAGGCCGATGGCGCCGGTGGAGGACTGGGAGTGGGACGTGATGCTGTACTCCCATGCGGCCGGTGTCGGCGGTTTTGGCCTGTATTGGGACGGGCGGTGGTGCGCGGAGCAATGGCCGGCAAATTGGCAGGCAGGGGGCCGTAGCGTCGCTTTCTTGGAGTTGTTTCCGTTGTTGGGGGCAGTCACGGGCGGGCAGGTGCGTGGGCGCACAAGAGGGTGTTGTTCAGAGTGGACAACATGGCAGTAGTACACGTGGTGAACAGGCAGTCGGCGCGGGACCCGCAGGTTTTGAAGCCGAGGAGAGTTTTTGTGCTGCGCTGTTTGGAGAATGACATTATGTTTCATGCGTGCCACGTTCCGGGAGTGGACAATGACATTGCAGATGCTTTGTCTCGTTCACAGTGGCAGAGGTTCCATTGGCTAGCCACGGCAGCGGAGACGGTCAAGACGTCGGTCTCGAGGGAGCTCTGGTCGGTAGGAAACGCCGGGTTCTTCAGCTGGTGAGGGCATCGGTGGCCACGTCCACGAGGAAGGCGTACGCGCAGGCGTGGGAGGAGTTCCAGCACTCGGGTGCGGTGAGGTACAGGGATCCATGGCAGCAGGAGGAGCAGGTGGTACGGTTCATGGGGAGTCTGAAGCGGTGCTTTTGCGGTGCTCGAAGATGGATCAGAGGGGGGTGGGGACGTGGGTAGTGTTGGGCCCCGGGGGGCGTGACGCAGTTTGTCCGGCGGCATGGGGGTTGGCGGCAGAGAGGAATGCGGCGGACGACGTGGCTTTCTGGCGAAGGGACGGTGGCAGGGTGACAGCGACTCAGGCTTTGTGGGTTCTGCGGCACGCCCTGTGGAATATGGGTGAGGACCCGAAGGCATTTGGGACGCACTTGTTTCGTATCGGGACGGCGACAGAGGCAGGGCGGTGTGGTTGGGGGAAGGAAGAGATCATGCGTTGGGGGCAGTGGACGTCCGATTGCTATCGGCGATACGTCAGGATGCGGGGGGGTAGAAGAGGCGCTCTCAGTTTTTGGTTCGCCCTCTGATTTGTGTGTCTTTACAGGTGCTGTGGCGGGGCCGGAGGTAGACAGCCTGAACATTTACATTGTGGGACACTCATTTGTCAAGCGGGCAGAGAGGGCTGAATGGGACAGGCACCGGAAGCTCAACTTGGATTTGGATGATACTTTGTTTAGATGTCACTGGTGGGGAAAGGGGGGAATGCATTGGCACGAGTTGATGCCTTTTGCTGAACAATGTGGTCCGGGGGGAGGTGTGCCTGGATGTGGTAGTTATACATCTGGGCGAGAATGACCTGGTGCAGTGTAAAGGTTTGGCACTGGTCAAACAGATGAAGAGGGACTTGTTGGAGATTAAGAGGAGTTGGGCAGGTTGCCACTTGATCTGGTCAGAATTTATTCCTTGGAGATTCTGGAGGGGGGAGGAGCGCCCTGGGGCAATTGACAGGACAAGGCGGAAGATCAACAGGGAGATGAGGGATTTCTGTGCCAGGGAGGGGATAGGCAGGATGGAACACCCTGAGCTTAGGTATGGGGCGGTGTACTTTTTTAGGGAGCATGGAGTGCATCTCTCACGTTACGGGATGGAGTTATACATCGCGCAGTTGAAGGAGGCGCTGGATGGGGTCCTGGGGGTGCGCAGATATCCGAGGAGTTTGGGGTCCTATGGGGGGGTCGAAAGTCGCTAATCCGCCTTTCGAGTGACGCTTCTCCTGGTTCAGAAAGGGGGGTAGTTGGGGGTAGCTGAGGAGGCCTGGGCTGTTTATGTAGGTGTCGGGGGACACTGAGGTCATTTTTACAGTTGGTAGGCATGGGGGGTATTGTTGCGGACAGGATGTGGTAGAATGTTGTATGATGTGGCAATGTTGGGGATCCGCTTAGGGGTGGGGGTGGGGGTTGTCAGGCATTCACATATTTAGCTAGACCTAGTTTTGTTCGGCACAGGCCAAGGTTGGGGAGCAGGCAGGGTGCACCTGATTCCAATAAAGCGGCCTTTATCACGCTATTACTGTGTCTGTGGTCAGTGCTAACCCCCCACCCCCTACTGGTGGGCCCCAAAGGATGCATGGTAAAGGCATGCATAGTAATGTTATGCAACCCATCATTTCTACTTATTTTCATTAAAATTCCTCTGCTTCTCAGTAGCATTCAAACCATAAGGGGAGGCCAGACATCACGTACAGCTTTGTGTCGCTTTGATAAAGTATATGCTTCCAGTCGCCAACCATCAAACATAATCCTTTTATCTTAAACTCTTGCCAGCCCCCTACTTGCCCATGCCATGCCAAGAGGAATTCCTGGTTTATTTTCTGAAGGCCGTGAATTAATGAGATTTTGTGAAGCCTGAATTAGCTGCCTGGAGCTTTGCCAAGTCCCTGTGTAACGTTTCGCATTCTAGGTAATTCCAAATGATTTAGGAATAATGAGAGAGCTGAATTTTTAATATTTGCTGCCCAGCGGATGGGGGTGGAGATTCGGCCTGGTTTGAATCCCTTGATTCAGACAAAGACGTTTCTAAATGTAGCTGGAATGTCTAATATTTCCTTCTAGAGGAATTCACAGATGGCTTCTGCAGACACCTGCTGGGCGCTATGCTTTCTTCCCAAAATGATTTAGCATAACAGAGCGGAGGGAAAGAACAGCTGGATGCAACACAGCTTAGCATGCAGAGCATTAGAAAGTGTAATAAAACTGCGAGAGGGTTGAGATAATTTTTGCAAGTAAAATGCAATTTTAATCGGCGTCTGACCTTCGAACGCTTTATATTTCTCCTCAAACCTCTGAGCCAATATAAAACCCTGTGCTAGGGATATATACTGTGACAAGCAATGCAGAACAAATCATAAGAGCGGGATATGTGCTTACGAAAGCAGTTCTTTAAATGCAAAATGCTAAATGAAAATGGATGAAACAAACACTCTTTTATTACAGATAACTGGGACATTTGTAATAGGCGTGAAGGAGTCATGCAACTATGAAACTGATTTCTAGAGCAATAAAAATACCTTCATAATAACATTCGTGCTACGGAGCTTGCATATATGCATTGGCTGTACTTTAAGGGATGGGAGAAAGCTTAGGATAAAGTAGTCCTACAAATTTAAAATTACAGGTAGCAAGGAGTCACACCATGCAAATGTATTGAGGGGCGATGCTGCTGCATCTCCAGAACACCAAACAAGCAGGTACCTAAAGAGAATGACATACTAGGAGTGAGGGGTTCATTCTGTCATCCGCAGACTGTAGTACAACTAGGTTTAGAGAATCGCCATACCAAGTGATGGAAACCAGATCGATGTTTATATACAGGGGATATTAACATGGCTACCAAGGATCGGGGCTTCTTTCCAAATGTAAAGATAGGTAGCACCCTTATCACAGTCTCCACAGAGAAAGTCCCCAGTAGAAGTGAGGTGTTGAGTGCACCACAAGTCGCGCGGGCCCTTTTGCAGGAGCCCGTACATTATCATTGCATGAGTGTGGGCATGCCAATCCTAATAGGAATGGATGCAGGCAACCAATCACACTCTTTTGCCCTCATTAGGAGTTGTACAGACATTAGTGATGGTAATATTTATTTTTATTTATTTTATTTATTTATAAAGTTTTATATAGCGCGAACTTGATCCCGAAGGATATCAGAGCGCTTTACAATTATAGGGAAAGGTAACAAATCAAAAAATGAGTCAAACATGGGGAGTATAATAGGCATTGAATCAAATAGTGCACATATAACAGCTCATTTATAAAAATGATGGAGCATAGCGATATAAGGGGAGTAAGTGAAATAATCATATACAGAATGGAATGACACAGGCTCTTCACCTACGTGTTATGCACAGAATGAAAAATAAATAAGGGGTGATGCATTGGGCAGTTTTCCTAAACATCTATTACCGACTACTAAATGTTAGATTTCATGTGAGGGGTATGTTATCGTAGCCTAAAGAGGCAGCTCACTAAAAAGTCTTTCAATGTCACACATAGACCTCTCACAATAAGACACCTGGGTTCAGATCGCTTCACGCTACACATTCTGAGATAAATAAATAACTCATGTCATGTGGCTCCAAAGTAGCACATGGGTTTCGGTAAAGCAACTGCACCAATCTGTACTAGCGCCTAGATCAAGCGCGGCCAGCCCAGGGCTACCCTTAATAGTGGTGTCAGTGATAAAAGGTGCCAGTATTACAGTAGGGTCTCAAGTTGATCCCCTCTATCATATAGAATCGAGAAAAACAAGCTAGAAACAGAGTTTTCAAATTGATTTCCATATAAGATCACATAACTTCAGTCTTTACACCAAGTACAAATGATTCCAGGAATGACGTGGTAGATATTTCCCTAATATGGATTGCTGTATCCCGCCATAAGGCTGGATGCAGCAATCCTGCATCATGTTTGATTACCATTCAGAAGAGAAGGTGCATTACCAGATGGAATTCTGTCAGGACCGGAGGCTCAGATTATGCCTTGTCTTCCTTCGCTTACTTCGCTTTATTGACAATGTTTCAACATTCTGTCCATCATCTTGTGTATTTTGCTGTTCACCCTATGTGGGAAGGGTATGCCCAGACGTGGGTCCTGTACTCACTAAGCCACTGGAGTCAAGCTATCCTGGCTGAAGACGGCTGATAGCCAGAAACCAGTCCTAGGATGCTTGATTCCGGTCCAGGAAAGACATGGCTTGGTAAGTCGGTCTGGACTGTTCCCATGAGGCACAGGGTCAAGACTGATTTGCATATGGCCATTTCTGAACTGGGGTGGCTTGTTGAGCAAAATAACGATGGATTAAACCCAGATCTGTGACTGGGGGTGAATGTTTTGCCATGTGCAACATTCCATCCATCATCTTGTATATTTTGCTGTTCACCCTATGTGGTAAGGGTATGCCCAGACGTGGGTCCCGTGCTCACTAAGCCACTGGAGTCAAGCTATCCTGGCTGAAGATGGCTGATAGCCAGAAACCGGTCCTAGGATGCTTTATTGCGGTCTAGGAAAGACCTGGCTTGGTAGTTCGGTCTGGACTGTTCCCATGAGGCACAGGGTCCAGACTGATTTGCATATGGCCATGTCTGAACTGGGGTGGCTTGGTGAGCAAAATAACAATGGATTAAACCCAGATCTGTGACTGGGGGTGAATGTTTTGCCTTTGTGCAACATTCCGTCCATCATCTTGTGTATTTTGCTGTTCTCCCTATGTGGAAAGGGTATGCCCAGACATGGGTCCTGTGCTCACTAAGCCACTGGAGTCAAGCTATCCTGGCCGAAGACGGCTGATAGCCAGAAACCGGTCCTAGGATGCTTGATTCCGGTCCAGGAAAGACATGGCTTGGTAGTTCGGTCTGGACTGTTCCCATGAGGCACAGGGTCAAGACTGATTTGCATATGGCCATGTCTGAACTGGGGTGGCTTGGTGAGCAAAATAACGATGGATTAAACCCAGATCTGTGACTGGGGTTGAATGTTTTGCCTTTGTGCAACATTCCGTCCATCATCTTGTGTATTTTGCTGTTCACCCTATGTGGGAAGGGTATGCCCAGACGTGGGTCCTGTGCTCACTAAGCCACTGGAGTCAAGCTATCCTGGCTGAAGACGGCTGATAGCCAGAAACCGGTCCTAGGATGCTTGATTCCGGACCAGGAAAGACATGGCTTGGTAGTTTGGTCTGGACTGTTCCCACGAGGCACAGGGTCAAGACTGTTTTGCATATGGCCATGTCTGAACAGGGGTGGCTAGATGAGCAAAATAATGATGGATTAAACCCAGATCTGTGACTGGGGGTGAATGTTTTGCCATTGTGCAACATTCCATCCATCATCTTGTGTATTTTAATGTTTCAACAGCAGCCATCAATAAAAAACCTCAGAAGAAAACACACTCCCATGAACCAAAGGGAGACCCTTAACAGTCCATAGTCCTTTCACAGTGAGGATGACGTCAGGCCACGTAGTCCCTCTTCACTGGCTGTACCTCTCTTTCATTGCTGCTTCACAGCCAGTTAAGTTTGCTATTTATTTAGTCTGCTAGGTGGCACTGCTTTGCGCTTCTCGCTGGATCCTGTCAGGCACATCTCGTTACCTTAGCAGACCGCGCTGCAGGAGCCGCGAGCTACTGAGCCTTGTCCCGGTGTTACAATGACGCCCGGGCCTCCCGGGTCAGTATTCCCCGCATTTTCTATTTTAAAGCCCCGGAAGAGGTCTGTGCTGGCAGGCTCTACCAGCGTTGACACCTTAGGGCAAGGATTTGCGCCGCTGTTATAGATTATGTCATAAACAAACACACGGCCGGACAGCGGAGCCCTGTCAGTTTTCCTGAGGGTGATTCCTGCATTGGAATTGGTGAATCCCATAAGGCAGGCTGAGCTTCGGTGGAGTGGGGCTCTACCGAAGCAACAACCATCACTGCAGGGGCACTTTACTTTGTTTGAAACTCATCTGGCACCCGGTGGCATCGCCTGTTGGTCTCCCCGCCGCCGCTGCTCCTGACATCTGCGCGGCCGCTGAGAGGGAGAGACTACAGGTATCAGGACTCCCTGTGTCCTGACGCTGTGCACACGCCCAGAGACGCTCATAAGGCAGGCTGAGCTTCCGCGTCACGGGACGCGCGCGGGCGGTGCCGGGAGAAGCCCAGGACAAGGGCAGGACTGTCGTAGGCCGTCAATGGTCGAAGGAGGCCGGGCCGGGCCACCCCTCTAACAAGGTCTGGAACATTGTTTGATTGATACTGACGATTCGACCCCTCTTGTTTACCTTCTATTTCATTGTGATTCCATGTTAACGCTGTCAATTGTATTATAACTGTATAGCGCTATTGAGTAACTTTTGGGCGTGTTTAGGCAAACAAACATTCGACAATGGCAAGGCGTCGCGCCAAACCGCAACTTGAAAATGCATGCAATACTATTGACACATATTTGGTAAAAGCTGTTACTGCTCTAAATGAAGAAATTGATCGCATCGAAAGGCGACTCTCCATGGGGTCGAGCATCCTGATAGCTGACCAGGTCAACATAAGCAGAGTACCTAGCCCCACTAGTGAAGCTCATGCAGACATGGTTATACTAGAGGGTATGAATAATAATGGTACTAATCACTCCTGCATTTCCAATTCACCTAGACTGTCTGCCACGGACATTAGTCCCTGCCCCTCACCTTCCCCCCAGGTTAAACAAAAGGGTAGGAAAAAGAAAACATCAGGACAGGCTAACTTAAAGATGAAAAGGGATAAAAGAATTAATGCAGCAGGGAATATGGTTACTACACGTACAAGGGCTTAGCAAAATTCAGAGATACCATCCGGCAATTACAGTATAGAAGCAGTTTTTGATAAACTAATTGAGCTGATTAGGCCCTTACACGAGAAAGTGGATAACTTGGCCAGCAAGGTCCACAAATTAAGTGGCAAACTGGAGAAAATTAGTATGGGGCCCCACCAAGAAAGAAGATTAAGTGTAGAGGTGAATAACGGAAATAATGATAAAAATAATAAAACGAATGGAGCCACAGCTATGATTAACAACAGCTCCCCTATGAAGCCAAGCCTGAGTAAAGTTTCAGCAAAAAAACAGAATATAGGGAATCAGATAAAGAATATCCCTCTAACTACAGACCAGAGTACCCAAGGAAAAGAAAAAACAGTACCTGTTGAACAAGTCAGCAGAAGTAACAAAGTTCCGACAAAAGATACTGTTAGCCAGATCCCAGCTTTTATTAATTTACCGCCAGAATGTGGTGCTTATGTTGCGGTACTCGTAAACGTCCCCAAGTTAAGGAAGGGACAAGTGGAAAATTATGACACACTTAAAAATAAAACTCTGTACTGGATGTCCAACAATTGTAATTTCCCTGGGGGGGGGGGGGGGAGGTAATCAGCTCATATTAACACAAAGGGTGGGATGGGTGGGCCCTCTTAGGAAAAGGTTTGAGGGCGACTGTATAATTATAAACTTTAGATCCCCCCATTGGGCGGAGCATACCCTCGCCAATGCGCCACCTCCATCAGCCTGGGAGTATAACATGACCCTTCTTCTTCTGGGATAGTTTTACAGACATTTATTGGACCCTAAATACTATGCCATTAACAATCCTGTCATCAGTAGAACAACAGTATTTCCTATGCCCCGTTCCTGCTATACAATTCCAACATATAACAGATTCCAGGCCTTCGATTCTTTAGAGGACAATGATTGACTTACATTGTCCGAAGGCATAACTCAGGTAAAAGCTTCTACTGGGTTCCAACCGAAAGATCTAGAAGAAACAGGCAATGAGTTATCAGCAAACTGCCCCGGTTAACTACAGTAGGACCGGATTTATGCAGACTAACCGTCTATACTACTAATAAGGACGATTTATCTGGCATAACAAAAAGGGCATTAGTCGTCCCAATGAGAACAAATTTAGTAATGCCTATAACCCCTCTAGCAGAAATATTAGCTTCACCCCAAGATGAACCAGTATCTGCTAACCTAGGCTCAGAATTGGGATATAGCCTAGTTACCTGGAACATAGCAGGCCTTAAAAGAAAATTGGACACACCATTCTGGAGGGATTTTATAATTGCAGGTTATGACATCATTTGCCTCCAGGAGACATGGTGTAAGGAGCCCATCTTTATAGAGGGAACAACCTCACACTGGTTAAACGCGGCTAACTCTGTAGCTGGAAGAGCAAATGGTGGTCTCCTTCTATTAATATCAAACAAACTAGCTACTCGAAAAATTAAAAGTTGTACACCAGTGGACACTAATAGCCAGGTGCTACGATTAAAATTCAGCAAAGGTAAAGACCTAATATTGATTAATTACTATAATAACATTTTTGACACAAATAGAGGGAAAATTCTTTACCCACTCGAGAATGAAATTCATAAGGCTCTGGCATCGTCTCAAAAACAGGCCATTATCCTGTGGGCTGGTGATTTTAACATCAAACTCTGCCCATTGGTTATGAGTAACTCATGTGGCCTTAGGAAAGAGACTGGTAATGACAATGCTGGCGACGATCTCCACTTTTCTCACTGTAATTATGGCACGGCTTTAAATAAACTGTTAGCTAAGTTCGATCTAGACTTGCTGAGCTGTACCAAGAATAAGGATAACATCAACTGCCCAACTTTTACTGGCAGGAATGCAAACACCAATATTGATCACATCTTGGTCTCCAGCAATACTGAATACTCTAACCTTTGGGTCACGGAGCAATCCCTATGCGATCATAATAGTATATCCATATTGTTACTGTGCTGGGGAAATAAGCAACCTAATGATAATAATTGTATTAATAACGTTGTAGCCTCCAGATCAAATGGCATGAGGATCAAAAGGGCCGGCATTGACCCTCAGAAAATGATGCATAAGGAGGTGGTAAAGAAATGTCGCACAGAGATAGAATATTGCCCTAGGGACGAAACCAATTCTATTATCTTGTTTGATAGCTTTGTGAAGATAAAAGAAATTATATAAGGCCTATTCACTAAAAGAATTAGTGGGAAAAGGAGAGTAAACTCAGGTTGGTTTGACAAAAGCTGTACCCTGGCTTTACATGAATTTAAACAAGCTTTGAGCACTAAACCCCGTAATAATACAATTGTCAAAACGCTACGCAATGACTACAAAGTAGCTATTTTAAACAGGAAAAGAGACCTACAAGATGATGCATGGATTAATCTCAGCCTAGCGGCAGACACAAATAATAGTAAACTTTATTGGGAAACCATAAATATTTCTTTCTTAAAGAATGATAGTGTGCCCGAAATAACCTCTTATGTTGAATGCAACGCATGGATTGAACATTTTTAACCCAGATAGGTTTATTTTAGATTTAACTAAGTGCAACGTTTCTATATGGCTGCCATTACCATTGTCAATAAGTCTAGATGAGGTATACGAGGGCTTAGCTAGCAGTAAGGGAGGTAAGGCACCCGGCCCTGATGTGGTCCCGGTGGACCTATATAAAACAGAAATGAACCTTTGAACACCCATCTTGGCAAGGTTTTTTAATGTGGCCACGGAGGGTCAACTCCCGATATCATGGGGTCAGTCGCTAATTATCCCTCTTTTTAAGAAAGGATCTAAATCTGAGGCGTGTAATTACCGCCCCATTTCTCTGCTAGATGCTTCTATTAAAATAATGAGCAGAATTATGTTAAAGAGGTTGGAACCTTGGACTGAAGAGAATGATATTTTATCAAAAGCACAATATGGTTTTAGGAAAGGCATGGGAACTTTAGAACAGTGCGTTAATCTGGACCTCCTTATCAATAAATACATTGTCGCAAAGGAGGGAAATTTGTTCCTCTGCTTCGCAGATTTGAGCAGCGGCTTTGACCTCGTAGATCACTCCATAATATGGCACATTTTACTTGATTTAGGTGCGCCCAAGGATATAGTAAATGTTTTAGCAAGGCTCTATGAGAAGTTATTATGTAAAGTACGCTATGGATCATCTGGTGAGTGCACCCCTTTTTTTAAGGTTGCAAGAGGCATCCACCAGGGTTGTGTCTTGGCACCTCTTTTATTTTCATTATTTATTAATCAAATCGACTCAACCCTTGGTCAGATTTTACCAGATGCCCCGCTTATAGATGGGAAAGCGGTCCAAATTTTATTATACGCGGACGACGCTGTATTATTATCACACACACAGATCGGTCTGCAGCGACTTATTGATAACTTCGCAACATTTAGAGAGAGCAGGAAACTTATAATTAACAAAAGTAAGAGCTTTGTGATGACATGCGGGAAGAAAGCTAAGCCAGTCAGTTTCTTTTTTATAGGAAATGCCACGATGCAACCAGTTAAAACGTTCTGTTACCTTGGGATAACATTTGCAGGGGATGGGAAATGGATAAATGAACATGATAATGTAAGTCTGAAAATGAGCAGGAATACTAATAGTATATTCAGATTTTCGACCAAATTGGGGGCCAGAAGAATAAAAGACATGATAGCTATCTAAAACGCCAGATGTGTTTAATCTGCATTGTATGGGGCAGGAGTCTGGGGCCACCACTGAGGAAAATCGCTACAGTACGATGAAAATAAATTCCTTAAGAAACTACTGTGTGCCGCTCCTTCAGCATCAACAGAACTTGTACATGGGGAAGTAGGAATTAACTACATCTCAGACTTAGCTGCATTACGCCCTTTGACACTCTGGCGATCGATTTGATCGAAAACTGAAACGCTGTTTACACAAACAATCATTAGAGATTGCTTGAAACTTTGATCACTTTTCCCATATTCCGTGGCTTAAATACATTTATTATTGGTACAACCTCCTATTTGACTGTAACATCCTTTCTGCACCTGAGTTTGCAGCATCGATCCCTAAGAAGAAGCTAAAAGCAAGGTTTTTATTATACAAGAAGGAGGTTAGAGAAAGGTTGCCTAGGAAGCTACCCACCACTGTTTTTTATATGGATTGAAATTTAAACAAAGGCTTCCAGGCATATCTATCCATAGTCACACGTAATTCCCATCGATTTGTTTTAACACATCTTAGGCCAGGATTAGTGCATCATCTAGTGGCATTCCCGCACATGAAAACTAGTAGTAATTCCACATGTCCATGTGATCATATCTTAAGACAAAGTTGCTGCCCCTTTTTATTGTTTTGTAAATTTTACCATTTTTTAAGGAAATTTTATCTAAAACCTATCTTTTTAAAATATAATGTTCGTTCCACAAAAATGGCTATGAAATTAATATCATGTTTATAAGGTCCAGATATTTGCTTTTTTGTCGCATCGTATATTTTTAAATGTACAGCCGCAAGGAAATCAATAATTCTTTAATGGAATCACTTATGGCTAAACAAAAAAATGACATAAGCTGCGTCCAATTTTATTCTGTTTATACATGTATAACTATAGAAGCACTAAGCACTTTTTATGCCTGTTGTATTTTAGTTAATCTGTGCAGAATTTGTATAGCACTTATTTTATTTATTAATTTATTGCTCAATATTGCACATAACCAGTCTTTACTTCTACATCAGTGGTAAATTTGGCTGTAGAGTTTGTAGCAGGAGAATCGTTTAAAAATATCTTGTCATTCTGACCACTCTGTGACCAAGGAAGCATATTGCACTTTATTGATATACTTTTGCACTGAAACAAGATTTGCACAAAATATTTGCACCTGTCACTTTACTGCGTAAATATGCACATAATATGATAAACGAAAAATATCATAGTAAGCGCATTTAAGAGAGGTATAGTATGGTATATATGTACAGCATTAAACAGGGATGTATAGCATACCCTATACTAAGGACAATTTTGTTTAGGTACTTAATGATGCCTCCCTATGAGTTGTAAATAGACTAGTAACTTTGATGTTTTTTTAATTATTAATATTTACTAAAATGTATGTTTTACTGTTCTGCTTATATGGTTGTTTTTGACAAACTGAATAAAAGCATTTTGAACTGAACTGAGTCACTCGCACTCATTATAGAAGCTTAACAATACATTGTAGAGTGTACACAGAAAAAAGGCAAAATTGGTTCCATCAACAGGAAATCAAGTTGGTGAGAGGCAGTTACCAGAGTGGTATCCATGTGAACTTCTACTTATGACCAAAGGAGGGGTTGGTCTGACCCCTATTTCACAAGTTATCCCCATAACATCCCTAGTGAACATAATTAAGGGTGGCTGAGTTCACTCTGTATCATACATCATTGTATTGTTCTAGATTTCAAGTAATGCAAGTTCAACCTCTTGATAGAATACAAGGCTTTGCTGGATCAAGAAAAGGATGCAGATAAGCAGTTTCTGCAGTAGATTCATGCCTTATTTTAGCAATTTGGATAAAACCAGGAGACTAATCGTTGACATCTAATTAACCAAAATCCCGAAACCCATTGACAGTATCTTCTGCAAGGATCCCACAACACCGAATTTAAAATTCACTCCTTCAACCAGAGAAAGGTGACATTGTCCTAAATAGGCTGACATGTTGGGTAATAGTCCAGGCAATTATAAACTTTTGTATCCCCCTAGCCACATCCTGATTACAGTGTGCCATCTCCTCCTGCATGGCTATTGAGCATCTGCACATGAGGGAGGTAGCAGTGGACAGGCGGTTCACCGCCTTGGTGTAAGCATCCAGTCTCTGCCTCTCCCTGTGCCTAGATAGGCGGTCCTCCTCCAACTTGCTGCAGAGCTGCCTCACAGCCGACACCACGTCGCTCATGCCCTCAGTCATGGTGGTGTTAATGGCACTGATGCCCTTTTCTATGCGATGCATGTGTGAATTCATGTGTGCCATCTCCCGCTGTACTGACCTAATTGCTCTCCCCTGGAGGCGCTGGACCTTCAGCATGTTGCCTTCAAGCCCAGTGAACACACTGCCATCTTCACCCTGGATGTGGCCCTTGCCCTGCGGCGTCTTGAGGATGTGTGGGCGCGCTCTGATGGGGACTGTGATCTTTCCCTGTTGCCGTCCTCAGCCACTGTCGACTGTTGGCCCCCTGTGCTATCCTCCTTGGACACCTCCATCTGCTGGAGGGTGGCCACAGCATGCCTCCTGCGTGACGTTGGTGGTGGCGTTGATTGTGGCAGTGGAGATGGTGGCGTTCTCTGGAGCTGTGGTGATGGCGGTGGCGTTGGTGGTGGGGTTGTATGCCCTGCAGGTGACTGGTCCTCCTCCTGTTGTCTCCCACCTGGCATGGGTGCCTTCCCTCTGCTCCCCTCTGCTGCACTGCGAGATGACTCACCTGTAAAGACAGAATGTAGATATGCTCACTTATCTGGCAGGATTTGCATTGTAATACACATTATGCCTGCCAATCACACTAACTGTCCTCTGCTTGCTAATTGCTGTCACATGCCTTTGGGTTTTCTAGACTGACTGTTCTGAACATGTGTTACTTCTGACTACATCTCCTATAATGCATTGCAGGTTATGAGTAAAACATGGACTGGAGTTGTGGTCCCTATGCCTCTCTGGGGATTGGGGTTGGGGAGGGGGTGCACAGCATGCTGTGCATGTATCTTACCTTGTTTGGTGGCAGCTCTGGCTGAGCTGTCTGCGTCACCAATGCCACTCATACTCTCCAGCTGAAGGGTGGACTGAACCATGAGGTCCAGGGCTGTTGGTGCAGGTGCTCTGCACCTCCCTCCACCAGTTTTACTGGCCTGCTTCTGCCTCTCCGCTATCCTCGCCTTCGCAGTCTTCCTCAGGTCATACCATCTTTTTTTAATGTCCTCTATGGAGCGCTGGGTGACTCCGATGGCATTGATCTTGCTCTGAATAGCAAGCCAGATCTGTCTCTTCTGCGATTCCGGCACATGCAGGGACTGCTTGCTGAACAACTTCTCATGGTCTTTGATGACGTCTTTGATGAGGACGTCCAGCTCCCTCTCGCTGAACGTCGGCTTTCCTTTCCTTTCTGCTCCCACCTTCTCTCTCTCCTGGTTTGCCATTTAGCTAGTGTTAGACCTGACATCCTTGGCGTGGTTTTTCCCCATCTTTTTGCCTCTGACTCATGTATTTTTGATGCTGTGCTGGATTTCGTTTTTGCTGGTTTAGATGCTTTGGACCCTCTGCCACTGCTGATCAGTGTCAGAGGGTAAGTGCTCCCTCTGTAAATTGTCATATTGATTGGGTATACCTGATTGGCATATTTGTGTCACCATGAAGTCCCTAGTAAAGTGCACTGTGTGTGCCAGGGCTGGTGATGACAGATGCTACTAGTGGGCCTGCAGCGCAGATTGCGCCACCCACATGAGTAGCCCTAAAATGATGTCTCAGGCCTGCCAGCGCAGGGTCTGTGTGCAGTCAGTGGACTGCCATGTCCGCCTGGCCAGTGTCCCCACTGGCTGGGCCTAACCCTTCCCTGTCTGTGCACACCAGTCACCCCTATGGAAGGCTCAAGGTACCCCCCTGGGCAGGGTGCAGTGCATGGATAAGGTAGAGCATGTACTGGTGCAGGTAACATGCTCTGGTAGTGAGCAGCAGCCATTTTGTGTGCTCACTGCTGTAAGGCTATCTTGCTCCATAGAGTAACATGGGGGAGGCTGGTCCCATTGGATCCCAGCCTATCTTCCCACAGGAACAAGATGGGACATAAGTGAAAGATATCCCTGAACTCAGAATTTAATAACACATCTTTTAGTAAAGGCTGTTTTTAAATTCTGTGTTTGAGAATGGCACTTTTAGAAAGTGGCTGTTCTCTTGTCTAAACCTTTCTGTGTGCCTGGGACTGTTTGTGGATTGACTGTCTGGGTTGAGGATGACAGGGTCTGCAGAGCCCCGGGGGGTTATCTGAGCCAGCCCCGTGGATGAAAGGCAGCATCTGCTGCCAGGGAAGTGGGAGGAGATAGCACCTGATAGTGAAGGGCTGTGCCTGCCTAACCACAAAGCTGGCTCCACCTCCTGCTGGGCGACTGTCACCTCTGTCCCTGGGACAGGGAGGAAGAAGGAAACCAGAAACACCCCAGACCCCCAGAACTGGTTTGGACCGGGCTCAGGGCCCCCTTTGCACAAAGACTTCTAAAGACTTCAAAGGACTTCAAAGCCTTTTTGGGGTATAAGAGAAGGACCCCTGACTACAGAAAATCAGATTCTACAATCAAGAGGAACCTCTGCCAGAAGAAGGACTGCTGAAGGAGCTGATGGAAGATTGCCTTGCTGTGTGCTTTAAGGGCTGACCTATCCTGCTGTCCAACTGAAGGAGAGGAGAAGAAAGGGACTTTGCTGTGTGCTGTGACCCTGCCTGCTTGAACTAAGAAGACTTTGCTGTGTGCTGTGTCTTGCAACTGAATCTCCAAGGGCCTGAGAAGAGCTGGCCTCCTGTCTGGGAACCCAGGGTCAAAAGGTTCCCTTGTAACTAAACTGCGCCAAGAAGATCGTGCTTCAATCCTGCTGAAAGCGTGACTAGTAGCTGTGGCCAAGGAGGAAGATCGTCGTGCTCATCGGCACGTTGTGGTGGAGAACCGGAGGTTGGTTGTGTCCCCTCCGTGAACTATCCCCCTAGCAAGCGTGGGGGCTTCTCAAACACTCTGCCCGCTCCTGACTGCATACACTCTACTGGCCGCCTAGGAACCGCCGCTGCCCGTGTCCAGAATCATCCCCGAGAAAATCGGCATCTGGCCGGGGCCGCCGAGGGCGAGAACCGAAGGAGCAGAGCCCTGATTGGCCCGGAGTGCCGAGCCCCCTCACCAAACGCCGCGCTGGGATTGGCTCCCTAGCGGCAGCGTCATCGCCTGGTTTGAGCTCTCATTGGCTTTGGAGGAAGGAGTCGCGTCGTCATAGGAGGGCTCGCCGGTGGAACCGCGCTGTGAGTGGTCACCCCCTCGAGGAGTGCCTACGTCACGCAGAGGGCTCGCCGAGTGAGCCGCGCACCGATTGGACGAGCGGAGAAGCACCGCGTTTCAGCCCGTGAAGAAGAGCCGACCTCGCCGAGGGAGTTTAACAGCGCCCCGCACCCCTGGCCAGCCGTCCCTCCAAGGTGAGCAGCACCGCCTCCCCCGCCGCTCGTTGGATTGTCGAGAGCGGGCGGGAGAGGAAAGGGGACCGGCCGGGGCGGGGGCGAGCGAGATCTGTTTGGCGCGGTGCGCCGTAGGCTATCTAGAGCGCGAGGCTGTGCCGGGGAGAAGAGAGAGTCCCTGGACCCTGCGTGAAAGCGCGTTGGCAGCGCTGAAGGCCACATACAAAGGCGTACGTGGGCATTGTGATTATTGCTCGTTTTGAGGGCAATTCCAATAACGATTAGTGGCATTATTTGATCACTGATAAAGAGACTAGAGACCATATTTGTTTCTTTAGAAGAAGCTTCCTGATGACAACAAGTGCAAACCTTAAGAGTTAAGTTTCATAACAAAGTATTCACCAGTGCAACCACTAAGATTATGTGCAACATTTACCTGAAGAAGTAATTAATGTATATTGATGATTCTTGCTGCTGAAACTAGATAAAGTTATATATATTTTTATAAAATATACTTACCTGTGTGGTCTCAGTTTGTGGTGGATTGGGGATTATTGTTGTGTTGAGTGCAAATATTATACACATTGCCTTGGGGATAAGCCTGCCTGCTCGCGCCAAGCTACCTAGAGGAGAGCGGAGGTTATCTACTGTGTGTATTCCTTCACCCTGACTAGAAGCAAGGGTCCCTACTTGGTCTAAGGTACTTACCTATGCCAACTAGAGACCCCAGATCTAACATTGGTGGCAGCGGTGGGATTCTGAACTAATAATTGCACTTGACCTGCAGTGATCTCTTGTACATCACTAGTCTAGTTTAGCAGCACAGGTTGCGCAAGATTTTTTTCTTTTTGGTGAAACCTTTTGTTGAAAAGGTTAGGAAGCATCATGTCTGTGAAAGCGGCAAGCGTGAGAGTAGAATTGGAAGTGGAATTCGAAATTCAGGAGCTGTACAACTACAGAAAGGATATCCTGAAACAATTCTGCAAACAGCTTGGATGCCCAGCAAAGGGCAGCGCAAACAAGGAAGAGCTGCAGAAAGCTCTAAGGGCCTGGTGGGAGGCCAAACATGTCTCAGAAGAAGCTACTGAAGTGGAAGGCGCACCGGAGAATGTTTTTTCGCTCAGTGATTTGCCAGCGCGGCCAGCATCTAAGGCTGGCAGCAACCATTCCAGTAGGGTTATTTCTCCAGAGCAGGTGGAGGAAAATCAGAGAGCTAGGGCTCATGAGATTGAGATTTTTAAACTCAGAGCCCAAGCAGAGGAAAGGAGAATGCGCCTTGAAAATGAGAAGGCGGCGGAGGAGAGAAGACATGCTCTCGCTTTGGAGGAGAAGAAACTCCAATTGGTTCATGAGAGGAACATGAGGGAGCTGGACATCAAAGAAAAGCAAGGGGGGTCCAGCTCTAATGGTGGCAGCGCACAACCAGTACAGGCGGGTAAGGTATACATACCAAAGGATCTGGTACAGAATTATCAGAGGGGTGAGGATATTTATGCGTGGTTTAGAGCGTATGAACTAGCCCTAAAGATGAATGAAGTGCCTGAGAAAAGTTGGGGGGCAGGTTTATGGAAGCACTTTGAGGCCTCTGGGAGGGATGTCTTGGCACCCTTAGAAGCAGCAGGTACTTTAGCCTACCCCTCCATGAAGGAGGCTTTGTGCCTCAGGTATGGGCTCACTGCAGAACAGTACCGCCAGAGGTTTAGGAACTTCAAGAAGCTTGATTCAAGTACTTGGGTGGAGTGTGTGAGTATGTACACGCGTGCACTGGAAGGTTGGATAAAGGGCAGCAAAGTTACTGATTATGTGGGGTTGTGTCACTTGATTAGTTGGGAGCACTTAAGTAGTTTATGTGTTCCAGAGCTGCGCCAGCATCTTTTAGACAGCAAGTTAACTGATCCCAGTGAGCTTGCTAAAGAGGCGGACCGCTGGACTAGCACCAGGGTCCACAAGGGGGTGGTAAGTACCCCAGCCAAGGGTGGACAGGGTCCCCAGCAGAAGAGTGGGGGGGACACGGGTAATCAAAAGGAGTCTTCTAAAGGGCCCCAAAATAGTTCCCAGGAGAAAGAGTCTCAACCCCCCAAGTCTAAGAAGTCCTGGCCCCATAAGGGCAAGCAGGACAACAGGCCCCCACCTACTTGCTATGCCTGTAGGGAGGTGGGGCACATTGCCCCCAAATGTCCAAAGAAACCTCCAGCACCCACTGGTGCTCCAACACCGGCATTAGCTAGTGTAGCTTTGGGAGGGGATTTGATTTCTAGTGGGGAGGAGGGGTTAGCAGTGATGACCCTTGTCTCTTTAGGAGACCAAGAGATGGCCCAGGAAACCTTGCTGCCCTTAAACACTAAGAAATATGGGCAGAAGGTGACCATCAATGGAAAAGAGATAGAAGCTCTGAGAGACACAGGGGCCAGTGTGACATCTGTCAGGTGTCAATGGGTGTCTGAAGAGCAGATCATTCCCGATGTACTCCGTCCTGTGGTGGCAGCTGACAGTTCAGTGCGCCTCTGCAAGTTGGCACGTGTTCCATTTGAGTGGGGAGGAGTCTCCGGTACATTGGAAGTTGTTGTAAGTGATGCCTTGCCTGTAGATTGTCTATTAGGTAATGACCTGGAGAGCTCTCCATGGAAAGATGTAGAGCACAGGACTCACTTGGAAATGTTGGGCTTGCCTGCGTGGATCTGTGTGACCACACGTGCAATGGCAGCCAGTAAGGGTGGATTAGCAGAACTGGAGCCTGGAACAATGGCCCAGGGACCTGTCAAGAGAGGAAGGGGCAGAGGGCGCGGGAAACCAGCCCCCACTGTTCCCAGGGTCCAGGAGGAAGCAGAACCTGAGGGGGATGCCCTGGAACCTACAGGGGAACAGGTGGCCGAACTAGGGGAATTGCCTGAGCTGTCCCAGTGGCAGCAAGATGGTGGTCCCTCCAGGGAGGAATTCTGCCAAGCTCAAAAGGAGTGCCCTTCCCTCATTGGTGTGCGGCAGCAGGCTGCAGACCAGGCAGCAGGCCTGGGGTCCAAGGAACATTTGATCTACTGGGAGGATGACTTACTTTATAGTGAGCCTAAGTTCGCTGAGCCCGGTGCAGCCCGTGTGCTGGTGGTACCCGAGCGATTCAGGAACTTCCTACTGGGTCTGGCTCATGACGTGCCTCTCGCAGGACATCTGGGGCAAGACAAGACCTATTACAGGCTTGTCACCCACTTCTACTGGCCCCAGATGAAGAAGAACGTCGCTGCCTTTTGTAAGTCTTGCCAAACTTGTCAGGCCAGTGGCAAGAGCGGAGGGAAGTGCGTGGCACCCCTCCAACCCTTTCCTGTGGTGAGCACCCCTTTTGAGAGGGTGGGCATTGACATCGTGGGGCCCCTGGACCCCAAGACAGCCTTAGGCAACAGGTTTATCCTGGTCTTGGTGGACCATGCCACCCGATACCCTGAAGCAGTCCCTCTCAGGACAGTCACATCCCCTGTGGTGGGCCGTGCCTTAATGGGGATCTTTTCCCGTGTGGGATTCCCCAGAGAGGTGGTTTCTGACAGGGGTACAAACTTCATCTCTAGGTACATGAAGTCTCTGTGGGAGGTGTGTGGAGTGACATATAAGTTCACCACACCTTACCATCCTCAAGGAAATGGGTTGGTTGAAAGATTCAACCGCACCCTGAAGGGCATGATTATGGGCCTAGAGGAGCCCATGAGGCGGAAGTGGGACGTCTTGTTACCATGCCTGTTATTTGCATACAGGGAGGTGCCTCAGAAATCCTTAGGGTTCAGCCCCTTTGAGTTGCTGTATGGCCACCCTGTCAGAGGACCTCTCACTCTGGTGAAGGAGGGGTGGGAGAAATCCCGTGGGAAAACCCCTCAAGATGTGTTCAGCTATGTGCTGGCCATCCGCAACCAGACCAAGCGCTTCAGGAAGCTCGCTCAAGAGAACCTGGAGGCTAGCCAGGAGGAAATGAAGAGATGGTATGATCAGAACACCTCTCTTGTGGAGTTCCAACCTGGGCAGAAAGTGTGGGTGATGGAGCCAGTGGAGCCTTGTGCGCTCCGTGATAAGTGGTCTGGGCCATATGAGGTGGTGGAGCGCAAGAGCGAGGTTACCTACTTGGTTAACCTGAAGACTCCCAGGCAGCCCCTGAGAGTGTTGCATGTAAACCGCCTCAAACCCCACTTTGAGAGGTCAGCAGTGACTTTGCTCATGGCTACAGATGCAGGAGGGGAGGAGGATAGTGATCCTCTCCCTGACCTCCTGGCAACCAAGGAGCAAGATGGGTCAGTTGATGGGGTGATACTCTCACCCACCCTGACCCCAGAGCAGCAACAGGACTGTCGCCAAGTCTTGGGTCAGTTCGCCCCCCTGTTTTCCCTGACCCCAGGTGTCACTGACTGGTGTGTCCACGATGTGGACACTGGTGACAACCTGCCTGTGAAACAGAAGTTTTACAGAGTGGCTGACAAGGTCAGGGCTAGCATCAAAGAAGAGGTTTCTAAGATGTTAGCGCTAGGGGTCATTGAGCCCTCCAGCAGCCCCTGGGCTAGCCCAGTGGTCTTAGTGCCTAAGAAAGCTGCTACCCCTGGTGGCCCCCAGGAACTCCGTTTCTGCGTGGACTACCGTGGGCTCAATGCGGTCACCAAGACTGACGCGCACCCCATCCCCCGAGCTGATGAGCTGGTGGATCGGTTGGGAGCTGCCCGGTACCTGAGCACCTTTGATTTGACTTCAGGTTACTGGCAGATTGCCTTAACTGAGGGGGCCAAGGAAAGATCAGCATTTTCAACACCAGAGGGGCACTTCCAGTTTCGTGTCATGCCCTTTGGGTTGAAAAATGCCCCTGCCACATTCCAGAGACTGGTCAACCAGGTATTAGCAGGGCTGGAGGAATTCAGTGCAGCATACCTGGATGACATTGCTGTGTTCAGCTCCACTTGGGAGGAACACTTGCAACACCTCTGCGCAGTGTTGAAGGCTCTGCAAAAGGCAGGCCTCACTATCAAGGCCAGTAAGTGCCAGATAGGGCAGGGATCTGTGGTGTACTTGGGACACCAGGTGGGGAGCGGCCAGGTGGCGCCCCTACAGGCAAAGATTGATACCATTCTGGCTTGGGAACCCCCCAATACCCAGACTGAGGTGAGAGCCTTTTTAGGTCTCACCGGGTATTACAGACGGTTTGTCAAAGGTTATGGCACCATTGTAGCCCCTTTGACAGAGCTGACATCTAGAAATCAGCCCAGGAAAGTGAATTGGACTGAGGCCTGTCAAACTGCTTTTGACACCCTCAAAACTGCCATGTGCACAGCACCGGTGCTTAAGGCACCTGACTTTTCAAGTGAGTTCATTGTGCAAACTGACGCTTCAGAGCAAGGCGTGGGAGCAGTACTCTCACAGATCAATGAGGAGGGTGAAGACCAACCGGTGGCTTTCATTAGTAGGAGGCTACTCCCCAGGGAACAGAGATGGAGTGCAATCGAAAGGGAAGCTTTCGCTGTGGTCTGGGCTCTGAAGAAGCTGAGGCCCTACCTGTTTGGGACTCACTTCCGTGTTCAGACCGACCACAGGCCCCTCAGATGGTTAATGCATATGAGGGGTGAGAATCCAAAACTGTTGAGGTGGTCCATTTCCCTACAGGGGATGGACTTCACGGTGGAGCACCGCCCTGGTACAGAACACGCCAATGCTGATGGTCTGTCCAGATTCTTCCGCCTTAGTGATGAGGACTCCCAAGAGGTTGGGTAGTTCTCCCCACTTTCAGCTGGAGGGGACACGTGTTAGACCTGACATCCTTGGCGTGGTTTTTCCCCATCTTTTTGCCTCTGACTCATGTATTTTTGATGCTGTGCTGGATTTCGTTTTTGCTGGTTTAGATGCTTTGGACCCTCTGCCACTGCTGATCAGTGTCAGAGGGTAAGTGCTCCCTCTGTAAATTGTCATATTGATTGGGTATACCTGATTGGCATATTTGTGTCACCATGAAGTCCCTAGTAAAGTGCACTGTGTGTGCCAGGGCTGGTGATGACAGATGCTACTAGTGGGCCTGCAGCGCAGATTGCGCCACCCACATGAGTAGCCCTAAAATGATGTCTCAGGCCTGCCAGCGCAGGGTCTGTGTGCAGTCAGTGGACTGCCATGTCCGCCTGGCCAGTGTCCCCACTGGCTGGGCCTAACCCTTCCCTGTCTGTGCACACCAGTCACCCCTATGGAAGGCTCAAGGTACCCCCCTGGGCAGGGTGCAGTGCATGGATAAGGTAGAGCATGTACTGGTGCAGGTAACATGCTCTGGTAGTGAGCAGCAGCCATTTTGTGTGCTCACTGCTGTAAGGCTATCTTGCTCCATAGAGTAACATGGGGGAGGCTGGTCCCATTGGATCCCAGCCTATCTTCCCACAGGAACAAGATGGGACATAAGTGAAAGATATCCCTGAACTCAGAATTTAATAACACATCTTTTAGTAAAGGCTGTTTTTAAATTCTGTGTTTGAGAATGGCACTTTTAGAAAGTGGCTGTTCTCTTGTCTAAACCTTTCTGTGTGCCTGGGACTGTTTGTGGATTGACTGTCTGGGTTGAGGATGACAGGGTCTGCAGAGCCCCGGGGGGTTATCTGAGCCAGCCCCGTGGATGAAAGGCAGCATCTGCTGCCAGGGAAGTGGGAGGAGATAGCACCTGATAGTGAAGGGCTGTGCCTGCCTAACCACAAAGCTGGCTCCACCTCCTGCTGGGCGACTGTCACCTCTGTCCCTGGGACAGGGAGGAAGAAGGAAACCAGAAACACCCCAGACCCCCAGAACTGGTTTGGACCGGGCTCAGGGCCCCCTTTGCACAAAGACTTCTAAAGACTTCAAAGGACTTCAAAGCCTTTTTGGGGTATAAGAGAAGGACCCCTGACTACAGAAAATCAGATTCTACAATCAAGAGGAACCTCTGCCAGAAGAAGGACTGCTGAAGGAGCTGATGGAAGATTGCCTTGCTGTGTGCTTTAAGGGCTGACCTATCCTGCTGTCCAACTGAAGGAGAGGAGAAGAAAGGGACTTTGCTGTGTGCTGTGACCCTGCCTGCTTGAACTAAGAAGACTTTGCTGTGTGCTGTGTCTTGCAACTGAATCTCCAAGGGCCTGAGAAGAGCTGGCCTCCTGTCTGGGAACCCAGGGTCAAAAGGTTCCCTTGTAACTAAACTGCGCCAAGAAGATCGTGCTTCAATCCTGCTGAAAGCGTGACTAGTAGCTGTGGCCAAGGAGGAAGATCGTCGTGCTCATCGGCACGTTGTGGTGGAGAACCGGAGGTTGGTTGTGTCCCCTCCGTGAACTATCCCCCTAGCAAGCGTGGGGGCTTCTCAAACACTCTGCCCGCTCCTGACTGCATACACTCTACTGGCCGCCTAGGAACCGCCGCTGCCCGTGTCCAGAATCATCCCCGAGAAAATCGGCATCTGGCCGGGGCCGCCGAGGGCGAGAACCGAAGGAGCAGAGCCCTGATTGGCCCGGAGTGCCGAGCCCCCTCACCAAACGCCGCGCTGGGATTGGCTCCCTAGCGGCAGCGTCATCGCCTGGTTTGAGCTCTCATTGGCTTTGGAGGAAGGAGTCGCGTCGTCATAGGAGGGCTCGCCGGTGGAACCGCGCTGTGAGTGGTCACCCCCTCGAGGAGTGCCTACGTCACGCAGAGGGCTCGCCGAGTGAGCCGCGCACCGATTGGACGAGCGGAGAAGCACCGCGTTTCAGCCCGTGAAGAAGAGCCGACCTCGCCGAGGGAGTTTAACAGCGCCCCGCACCCCTGGCCAGCCGTCCCTCCAAGGTGAGCAGCACCGCCTCCCCCGCCGCTCGTTGGATTGTCGAGAGCGGGCGGGAGAGGAAAGGGGACCGGCCGGGGCGGGGGCGAGCGAGATCTGTTTGGCGCGGTGCGCCGTAGGCTATCTAGAGCGCGAGGCTGTGCCGGGGAGAAGAGAGAGTCCCTGGACCCTGCGTGAAAGCGCGTTGGCAGCGCTGAAGGCCACATACAAAGGCGTACGTGGGCATTGTGATTATTGCTCGTTTTGAGGGCAATTCCAATAACGATTAGTGGCATTATTTGATCACTGATAAAGAGACTAGAGACCATATTTGTTTCTTTAGAAGAAGCTTCCTGATGACAACAAGTGCAAACCTTAAGAGTTAAGTTTCATAACAAAGTATTCACCAGTGCAACCACTAAGATTATGTGCAACATTTACCTGAAGAAGTAATTAATGTATATTGATGATTCTTGCTGCTGAAACTAGATAAAGTTATATATATTTTTATAAAATATACTTACCTGTGTGGTCTCAGTTTGTGGTGGATTGGGGATTATTGTTGTGTTGAGTGCAAATATTATACACATTGCCTTGGGGATAAGCCTGCCTGCTCGCGCCAAGCTACCTAGAGGAGAGCGGAGGTTATCTACTGTGTGTATTCCTTCACCCTGACTAGAAGCAAGGGTCCCTACTTGGTCTAAGGTACTTACCTATGCCAACTAGAGACCCCCAGATCTAACAGCTAGGTTATTTTTTACAAAAAGTGGCTGTGTTGCTCCTGGCTCCTCTGCTCAGCTACCTGCCTCACAATCAGCTCCAGGTTCAGTGCAGCTGCCTGGGTGTGGCCACTTCCTGTTTGGGAGGTAATTGGGATGCACAGGATTGGCTGATTCCACAATTTCTGAATTTTTAAATTACCGAATCGGTATTTACCGATTCGGTTTTGGGATTCGGAATTTACGATTTGGTATTGGGGTTTCGGTATTTTTTTTTTTACCAATCCATTCCGAATCGCTACAGATTCAGTAATTTTTAATGAATCTTTATGTACATCGGAGATTCCGATTCCTTAATACCGAATCTAGCCCTTAGTGGTTTGTGAGGCGGTTCCGGTTCAACTTTATTTCTGTCTCAGGTTGGAACATTAACAAATTCCTTAGTGCCAGGTGGTCTAGAAATCCTATTTCCAGGTCATCTTCTGGAAGCTAAATCCAGAAAATGTATCAAAACCTTTTTCTATTACACAGCTTGGAGGCTGTCGTTTCTAATGATAGAAGGTTACAACCTGTGCAGTTTTATTACAATGAATTTAAGAATGGATTTAAGAATAAATTAACTTTTGAAAGAAGACTGCTGCATAATATTCACTGCACTCTAGAATCTCGCCCCATAATTCTTTGCTGGACCTTTGTTTGGCATTGTATTTGTGCCCATAACTTTGCTTAAGGTGGTCCTAGGAGGATGGCACCACCACTGAATCGTTCAGCATGATATGCTCTTCGTGTTCAAGGCATCTGCTTAGTCCTCCCCTACGTTAGGGGGGACCCCAAAATCATCACCTCTCTCATTGCCTGATATTTTTCAAAACTCACTTTCGTGAACTGGTTATATGCTTTTTAGCATGTAACGGTAAAGTTGTTTTGTGGCGGAGTCAGAGTTTTTGCATGAATTCTGTGTTTTCAATGTAATGCGTAGTTAGCAAATCTCTGCAACATCCGCTAGCGAAGCAAAGTTAATTGCCCACGTTTAAAGATGACCCAGTGAACCACAGCCTGCACTGCTCAAAAAGGACAGAGTTTTCTGCACTAAAGATATGGTAACTTAGATGTTCTTCTGAGGAAAGTGAATTCAAAGCCAAGGAGGATTAGTATCCTTGGTATCTGCAAAATACAGCCTAGTGCAGCTTACCAAAAACGGACTTCTGTATATAACATAACACCAGCACTTAATTTGAGCCGATGGATGCCAAGGGGTGGGAGACAGGTAAACTGGCACTCATTTTTTTACATCAGGCAGTTACTGAGAGAAAGAGAGGAAAAACACACAAAGTTGAAAGATAGAGGAAGAGAAATAAGGAAAAACCATCACAAAAGGAGAAAGCAGGAGACTGAAAGAGTAAGCTAAAGGAGTAGAGAGTGTGTGGTTGTGGATTAAAGAAGCATGAGCTGGATTCCAAACCATGCAGCCTTCGTATTCAGCATGCCAAAATTTAATAGAACAGGCCGCGGGCCTTTGAGCTGAGCTTTGAGCATCGGCACTCATTCTTTTACAAATTAAGCACTGAATGGCACCTTAGAATTAAAAAGGCTGGATACAGTCATCCCAAAGAAATGTACACATAAGCTTAAGGTGAAAGAACCCAAATAAAGTAATAACTGATGCATGTGATACTAGGGGCAATTTAGCTTCAAATTGCAATCCTGAAATCTTTAGCACCATGCTTGTTTTGGGACCCACCACATGGACAACCAGAGGTCCACCTTTTCTTGAAGGAATGACTATACATTTCTTTGGAGTTTAAATGCCCAAAGCTCCCCAATAGTGTAGAGTGCTATACCAATCATGTGTCTGTCTTAATTGGTAGGGATATTGGTTAATGTTATTTTTATATAGCTATCTCATTTTTTGGGGGGGAAATGTTCATGACATTCATCTGATAGTTTCTGGGTCTGGTCATGCTCCAATCAAACCAAAATCATTCCCTTAATCAATCTTCTCTTCATTTATAATTTTAACAATTTCCTGGACAGGCTTAAATCCTTCAACCATTGTGTTCTGCTTTTGGTTCATCCATTGCACCTCGTCTCTGTGCCAGTGTGTCCTTCTAAAGAAACATGGGCTCAACCCACTCACCTATGGTAATGGTAGGCTTGCTTTCCTCTTGCACAAGGATTCTATCAGGCTCAAAAGTCATACAACAGCCCAGTATATATTATATCAGGAAACTCCCAATATACTTGACAATGCACAGGCAAGGCTCCATCCCTACCGCATCATGGAGTCTGCCTTAGTACATGCCCTCAGTGATCTTGGAATGGCTGCTTGGGGCATCTGCAATTGTATCCTGGTCCTTCTCAGGCTGTCAGCAGCATTTGACATATTTGACCTCTCTAGTCTTCTTGATAGACTTGATGAGATAGGAACTGGCAGTCGGGTACGTAACTGGTTTACTTTTATGCTCAATTTCCCCGAGAGAGTTTTCTTACTTTCTTTTCAGTCAAAATTATATAAAATATTTTTTGGGATCTCTTAAAGCTCAACCATTTTCGCCTATCGTTCAACAACTATGTTGAGCTTTCAGGAGAAACCCATTCACTCCCATAACTTGATACCCAGATTCTCTCGTGCCTCTACAGTCTGAAGAGGCTGGGCTCATAGTTTCAGCAATGCATCATAATGTTTTTGAGTGGATTGGTACCCATGAATTTAAACTAAATGCTGGAAACCATGCTTTGGCCACTGATTTTCAGCCCTCCCGAATTGTACACTTGTCCTGAAGCTGATAACACTGTCAAAAATTATTTGATGATGAGCTGCAGTTTTCTCCACGAGCCAGCACAGTTATTCTGCCTGTTTCTTTCAGTTGGCGCTTTCAAAGAAAATCTTATACAAGCAGGGACAAAATCATCTGTTGCTGTCATCACTGGTTTCAGAGTAGACTATGAAAATTCTCCTGATTTAGGCATATTTAAGTGCCTCCAAATGATCCACAAAGTGGCTGCCAGCGTTGCAACTAGCTCTTCTGCATTCATTAACACTACTCGTCTCTTGAGGAAAAGTCCCAGTTAAGGCCAAGATTTGTTTCAAAGGTCTATACTAAATCTACAGGGCTTTGCTTGGCGCCGCTTCATTTTTAGGTTTAGAATCAGCCAGGAGCTTTTGATTTTACTAAACTTCCATAAATAATATACTTCTTTTTAGGGGCCGTCTTCCATTGGTCTATTGTTTGTCAAATTGTTCTTCCACCCACTATAGCATGCAGCATGGGCCAAGCACTACTAGGGCAAAGAATACTTTTAGTGACCAACATTTTTTCGCTTTCAGACAATAATTTGTTGTTGTTGTTGAGTGCTCAGCAGACCCCTACCCCAACAATAAAGTTTTACTAAAACCATGCCAAAACAAAACAAGCGTTGACAAAGCGGACAGCCACACCAGAACCTATAGGCTTTTGCCAAAGCTTGTTTGAATAAGTCTGTCACCACCTACTCCTCTATCTGACTTTACGCTCTCATTCCTGCCTTCTAATGATCTCTTGAAACCACCATCAGACACTCAGAGGTCACTCTTTCTAACCTAGCCCCTTGTGCTTTGGAAATCTTTGCCTTCTACGCTGAAACCATTTTTGCTTTCTGCACATAAACAATCACTAATGGCTTTTTGCTCTTTCTATGTGTATTGCAGAATGCAGCACACATAGAAAAAGCAAAAACGAGAAGAAATAAAAGCATTTCTCATTGTGCACCATTCAAATGCCTGCTCCAGCATGGCGTTAGTTTTTGGCGCTGCCACAGATTTACAACTCCTTGTAAATCTGGGAACGGGTCAAAAAATAATGGGTGTTGCTGTGGGACGCCCACAGCAACACCCATTGCACGTCTGTTTGCCGCAGAGGACTGCAGCGAAAACGGGCATATTTACAAGGTGATGTCAAGCCAGATTAAGTGGCTTAGCGCCACCTTGTAAATATTGAAAATGGAGCTAACCCGCCGGACGGTCCAAAAATGGGACGCTCTGTTGGCGACAGTAGCTTGGAAATAGGCCCCAGGTCTGCTACTGTTATTGAAAATACCTAAAATGGGAAACTCCACTCCGCACTACACACATCACACTTTTGATGTCATTTATTATCAGACAGTAATTGGGCATCTGCCAATCCTAGGAACCCTGTCATTTAGAGGTTTGGGCAATGTTGTGCATTCCCGGCAGCAGAGCCACCAGCAGATCTGGTATGAGAAACACGCTCTGTGCCACAAAACCTTTATACCAAACGATTTCAGCCGGCTGATGGATGAGACATAGGCTACATACCTGAACACCTTCATGCTGAATGTGTAACTACAGGAGTTGTCACTCTCATACGAGACCACAAAGTCATATATAGTCGGTTAAGGTAGGAAATTCCTTTTTTCATCAGGTTTGAATGTGCCTAATACTATTAAGTAGGGAACCTCGCGTAGCCCTCACAAATGTCCTTGACCAGTTTGCAGGCAAATGAGTGGGTTGAAACACGTCATTTTAATGGATGAAAAGGCCTTTGTACCAAAATCACCCAACACATATTTTGTTAACCATACCTAGGGTACCTATTACTAAAGGCAATACCTTTTGGTGTATCTGTTAGAAATGGGGGTCTCTAGTTGGTAGACATAGGTACCTTTGTCCAAATAGGGACCCTTGCTTCTATTCAGGGTAAGGGGAATACACTTCTAACATATCCCCTCCTCACCCCTTGCAAGCGTGGCACAAGCAGACATGCTTATCACAGAGGCAGTGTGTAAAGCATTTGTGAGCACATACATTAATACAGTGAGAACACTACAAATGGACACTACACCAGTTTAGAAAAATAAGTAATCTTTATCTAAACCAAACAAGACCAAACGACAAAAATCCACAAACAGATATGACGTTAAAATGTTAGAAATAGTTCAGTTCAAAACAAATTGCAGATCCAACACTTTTCACACTAAGTACCTTGGCTGGCATATTGATATACAGACCTTCGGGTCCCGCCGGCAGGTTCCTTGCATCCATTGGTGACACTGTCGTACCCTTTGTCATGAAATACAAACATTGCTTGGTGTTTGGCGATTTTAATATCCACATGGACATATCGGATGATCAAGACTACAATATTCCTTGGAGATGTTAGAGTTGGCCCCTTATGTGCATTATTCCACACATGAAAAGGGACACTCTTTAGATCAGATCTTCTCCACCGCTAAAATAGAAACTGGCCTACCCCTTCCCCTTGTGTGGTCCGACTACTTCCTTCTGTATTTTATAATTAGGAAGGAATTAAATCACCCCAATGCCTCCGGGAAGTCCCATATTAGTAATTTCAGACCTTTCATCTAATTACACCTGACGCATTGAGCACTGCCATCAATATTCATCCGATTCCCTTTAGCGGAGATTTGAAGGTTGTTGCTGCGGGATTGGACAACTGGCTCTAGCTTCGTGCAGGGGAGCTTGCACCCCCTGCTTTGCGCTCTGCGAAGACTGTCGGGGCCTCTGCCCCGTGGTTCACGACAGCCCTCAAAAACAGTACGAGTATTTGTAAACACCTGGATAGGATTTGGGGGAAGCATTTGGATCTTAATGATAACATTATTTATAGACAGGCGCTGAAGGCTCACTACAAACAAGTTCATGAGGAAAACCAACTTTTTTTCTCCTCAAAAATTGAACTTGCAACAAACAAAAATAAGGACATTTTCAAAATGGTTAGTGTACCTTCTTCCCCTGCAGCGGCGGTCAAGCCATTTACCCCCTCTGAGGCGGTGACATGCCATATGGCCTCTTACTTTTATGATAAGATCAAAAACATTCAGGATACTTTCCCCACAACACCGTCTGCGCACAGAGATAGCTATGAGTGCGACCCTTCCCATATTCCAGTAAGAGAACCATCTTTTACACAGTTTCCACCTGTCTCCATGGCTAAATCCCTGCAAATCATGAAAGGCCTCAAATCTGGCTTCCCCTCTGGCTCGGGCCCTGCCACAGTTCTGGCATCAATAACGGAGATTATCAATCCGCCGGTCAATCAGATCCTTAATCTCTCTCTACAGAAGGAGCTGGTCCCCGACAGGTGGAAAAGGGCGAGAATTCTCCCCTTATTAAAAAAAAGCAGACACTGGATCCAGAGTTAGCCTCTAATTATAGGCCAATATCTTTGCTTCCTTTCTTTTCCAAGGCCTGGAAAAAGTTGTGAATTATGTCACCACCTCATTTGTCAAATCCAATCAAATACTCCACCAGAGCCAGTCGGGGTTCAGGGCAAATTTCAGCACTGGAACTGAACTATTGGAAGGTTCAGAGGCCATAAAGGATGTTTTGGATAAGGGTGGCAAGGCCATGCTGATATTATTGGACTTATCTGCGGCCTTTGACACCATCCCCCATGACTGACTCCTGTTGAGACTCCAGGAGTGCGGTTTTGGGGGCGCAGTACTCAACTGGTTTGCCTGCTTTCCAAAGGATTGCCAGCAAACAGTTTGGTCACTGCCTTTTGCTGCCCCTATCCCCCCTCTGGAGGTGGGAGTTCCTCAGGGCTCAATTTTGATCCCCACTCTTTTTGATATATATATGGCCCCCTTAGCGATTCTGGCTGAGGCATATGGAGTAAAAATAGTATTGAATGCAGACGATACGCAGCTGCTCTTCCCCTGCGATAAATACTCCGATTTTAGAGGAGATGTGCTTAATTCCTGTTTATCAGAAGTGTTCTCCTGGCTCCAATCTAATCAACTTAAATGTAATCCCGAAACATCGGAGATCATCTATTTCGGCCAACCCCCAGTAACGTGTGGCGAAACTGGTGGCCAGTGGATATGTCCCCTCCCACAAACTCTGTGAAGACAGTGAAAAATTTAGGAGTGAAGTTGGATGAGAATCTTTCCATGCAGGCCCAGATTCAGGCAGTTGTCAGATCATGCTTCGGCATGCTGAAAATGCTAAAGCAGTTTCTGCCCCTCCTGCCTATAACACATAGGAAAACGGTAGTCCAAGCACTGATAGCCTCCAGGCTGGACTACGAAAATGTACTGTACCTAGGATTCCGAAATATCTACTGGCACGGCTGCAGGTGGCCCAGAACGCAGAAGCCAGAGCAATACTTATGCTTGTCCCAATATCACGGATGTCTCCACATCTGAAATCCCTACATTGGCTGCCAGTTTGCAAGAGGATCCATTTTAAAGCAATGGTCATGGCTTTCAAGGCTCTCCACGGCATAGGTGCCGTGTACATCAAGAAGAGAGTCCAGTTCTACTGCCCGCACTGAACACTGAGGTCTTCAATGCTTCAGTTGGCATGCACTCCTAAATATCACCGAACACGGATAGGGGGGCGCTTCTTTCAGGTGCGGGCAGCTCAACTCTGGAACACCCTGCCACTGGCACTGAGACTGATGCAAGACCTCCTTGTTTTTAGGAAGTCATTGAAAACCTGTTTTTTCCAGCAATAATGTACAACCTAGTTTCAACAGCATATGGCCAACATTGTCACAACACTTCCAGCGCCGGGACACTCTATCAAGTAGCTGCGCGCTTTATAAATACTCATTTAGCATAACATGAGTCACGCAAAAAGCAAAAAGGGCAGCAGGGAAGGTGATGCGTTGGTACCTTACACTCAGGGAAGGTGATGCATCAGTTCTTTGCTCCGGGGGAGGTGATGCAGCGGTTCCTTTCTGCTACGCAGGGGAGGTGATGTGCCGGTTCCTTACCGGAGAGGAGGTGATGCACAGGTTTCTTACTACGTGGGGAGGTGATACGTTGGTTTCTTACTGCGTTCCCCAACCATGTGACAGACTTGGCGCCTCAATACGATGCGATGATCCGGAACGATGGTGGATCCTTGCAGCCGCACAGCAGGCCTTGTATCAAAATCGGTGTGGTGATCTCGGACTTCGGAGATCGATGAACTCGATGCGGCGTGCAGCAATTTCTTGAGCCGCTGAAGGAGCTGCAACGGTTTCTTTGGTGATATATTGGAAACAGGTACGGATGCGTCACGCTTCTCGGTGTTGTGTTGATTTTCCAGTCCCCAGCGGAGAACAGTCTTTAGAGGTCCAAAACAACAGCAGGTACCACTTTGCAGGTCAGAACTCCCAGGAAGGAAGTTCAGGGGAGCTGGTGGTGAAGTATTTGTGTCCCTGAGAATTCAGAACAGGAGGCAAGCTCAGTTTGAAGCCCTTGGAGATCTTCCTCAAGCAGGGGGCACAGCAAACAGCAAAGTCCTTTCTCCTTTCCTTGGCAGCAAGTAGCCACTGCAGGCCAACCCCAGAGAGCAAACAGCACAGGGGCAGTATTCCTCCTCAGCTTCTCCAGCTATTCTCCTTGGCAGAGGTTCCTCTTGATTCCAAGAAGTGATCTAATGTTCTGGGGTCTGGGCCAAAATCCTTTGTTCTCTAGTGGCTGAGTAGATCTGTGCTTGGTCAAAACCAGTTCTGTCCACTCTGGTGCAGATTCCTGGCATGAGGTGGAGACAGCATTATACGCAGACCAGGCCAATGCAGGTGAAAGGAAATCTCACCCCTTTACTCTAAATGCAGCCCAGGTCTATTCAGCGCAGCCCTGACTCATCAGACTCTCTGGAGCCACCACTCCTCTCCAGCCCCTGTCATTCCAAAGCCAGACATTCAATACATAAACCTAGCATAGGAACTGGATGGCTAAGCAAGAAAATACCTACTTTCTAAAAGTGGTATTTTCAAACACAGAAAGTAAAAATCACCCTCACTAAAAGATGTATTTTAACATTCTGAGTTCAGGCATATAAAACTTTATTTTCCTACCTTGTTACCAGGAGTAGGTATGGTTATAATATGTTATACGCAAACTCCCCATTCTATCCTATGAAAACAGGTAGCCTTGCAATAGCGAAAAACGGCATTGGCGGCATTTCACTATCAGGACATGTCACACAGACCAGGGCATGTCCTATCTTTCACATACACAGCACCCTGTCAACAGGGGTACCTTGGCCCTACCTTAGGGGTGACTAACATGTATGAAAAAGGAAGGAGAGGGCCTGGCAAGTGAGTACAGTAGCCATGTCTGTTAAATATTGCAGGGATTTGTTAGCATGAGCTGAAAGCCATTTTGTATTTCTGGCAGTCATCTTGTTTGCTATGTGCTGCCACATGCTCCCCATGTGCTCTGCCCTCCCTCAGTGTTGACTGCTCTTGTAATCTTCCGCCTTCGCACATGCTCAGAAGGGCCTAGCTAGTACAATGCACCTGCTCTTCTTGTAGAACTGTTAGGCTATTTTTGCTGCTGTATGGAGAAGTAACTCTCCTCCCACTTTGTTGAGCAAGCAGATCTTGCATGCCCATACATGAGCCAGGACTGCCCCCTGGTCTTATGCTGACTATGTAACCCTAAGCATATATAAGGCCCCTGTTTTCTGTACTCCTGAGACTGCCTCATTCAGTTGCTAAGGCTTCTGTGTGACGTAGTCTCCCTCATCTGAGGTGAATAAATGCATTCTTTTTATATTTCAGCTTCTGTGCCAATTTCTTCTTTGTTGGTTTAAAAGGACCAAGTATCAGTGGGACCCCTGAGAAGGTTTCTATTTTCTACAAATGGCGCCCACGTGGGGCTCATCAGAGAAGTGGCTATCTAAGGAGTGATCTTGTCAGGAGACTGTGGAGGACAGGACCGGACTCCACTAAGGAGGTACTCTGTGCACAGAGATTCTGGGGATTCTCTGTCTCTCCAGCCCAGTATATTGCTGGTATTCCTGATTTTGATCCTCCAAATGATGTCACTCCTGACTGAGAACCTTTTTTGGCGTGAGTATTCTAAAAAGACCGTTAGGTCATTCAGAACTTGGTAGTTAGAATTTGGACAACCATTTGATTGGTAAGAGTAGTTCTGCGGCACTTGCTGTTGGTTTTGATAGCTTGGATTGGTAAGGTAGTTTAGTAACACTTACAGTGGCTTAGATTTGCGTTGGCCAACTTTTGATTAGTATGTATGTAATATGTAAATTGCAATTTGTGTAGGCAGGTAATGAGGAGATTTTTCTCTATTTGAATTTGTTTGAACGGCGCAACGTACGAAGAGTACCTTGAGCGCTACTTTGGTTATAATATTTGCATATTTTGCACTATTTTTGACATGCCTGTTTCAAGCACACATCGAAGAATGTGTTGCTTTTTGGAGGTACCATAGTGAGATGTGAAGTGAATTAGCCGGCTCCCTTGGGAGAATACCTAAATAGGTTTAGGTATAAAAACATATTTCTTCCTTGGTTATTCTGTATCCCCATGGAATTCAAATATGGACATAATACAAACAAGAATCCTTTTATGCGCACGTTTATAAATGGAGATATGCAGAGCGATTTTTTGGTGGTCTGCCAGACAAAGCTAGTGAATTAAGTGTATTTTGGCTTTTTGAAAATAAAACAGTCTGTTGGGCTGTTTTTTGCAGTCTTTTGGAATACTATTGAGAAGCGCTTCTTGTAAATATGACTTACAACTTGTATTGACAAATGGTTTTGGTTTAAGAACAGTCTGTGGGCTGTCCTTTGTTTCTGTCTTAAGTGTTGACCTGTGGGTAGAAATGTGTGTTTAAATGTCTATGTGGTTTGTGGTTTTACATTAGTGATACTTCAGTAAGTAAATAGCGATTGCGCTATTTATGAAAAAATGGCTCTTAAGCTCGCTGTATTATGTGATTCTGAGTGTATGGCCCTTTCTGTATATGTCTGGAATGAGCTCAATGTGTGTGTTTTCTTGCTGTCATCAGCCTGTTATGCAAAATGTCATTTAATTAATATTAAATAAAAATTAAATAAAAATCCAGAAATGAACCATATGATATGCTAAATAACTGCATGTTACTATTACATTGATGGGAGTAAGCAACTATGCACATGTACAAACTGCTAATGCTTAAAAGATAAAATTAGTATTCACATTCAATAGGAATAAAATAGGCCTCAAAAACGAAATTGTGTGTTTTGCAATAAATAAACAATTATAAAACATTTTCCTTAGACACATTGTATTAGATATAAACAGGCAAACACATCATCTGAGTAAATTGGATGTTGCTGAACTACACACATTTTAGAACTAGAAATGCCTCACTTTTAAATAGACTGTCACAACAGCTGTGTTTTAACGACTGAGCAGCAGCTGTTGTTTTGATTGTAGGCCACGGAGAGACAGGAATGTTGACTCAGCCAGGATTTTGTCACTTCAGAACATGGCATTTCAGACTGCTGTTTTAAAAAGTTACAAAAATCAGATTCATTATTTTGGATAACAGGAAAACATTTAAAGTAAGGATTTCCTTTTCTAAAGCCTTTTTACATAAGCATATCCGGGGTTCTGATTTTAAATAATTAACTGTCCTTTTGAAAAAAGTGGCGCAAAATGTTTCATGTTTCAAGTTAGGCTTCTGTGCTTAGGCTTATGAATGAATGTGTCTAAATAAGATAGGCAAGGGATGCAGCTTGCTTTTCCTATGTGGTATTATCAAAATGATTGGTTTATTTAAAAAAAATATTATGAAAAAATTACAAAAAAAATAAGTGCTTTTAAATTCGTTTTTTAATATTTATAAAGCTTAATACTCATACTGTGACCTCCTAGCATTAAAATTAAATGTAAGTTGTGTTGTACCGCATAATGAGGATATTTGCATATGAAATTTCACTCTGCGCAGGCGTAAAAAACTCAATTTTATAAGGGTGTAAATTATATTTCTGATGCCCAAATCTCTGGGATTTGTAGAGAACATTCTGATGATGACTATTATGCAAAGGAATTATAGGATATTCGTTTTTAAGTGCCCCAAATATCAAAGTCGACATTGGGCAAAATTCACTAATTTAAAAACAAAATTCTGCATTCTGAGCAGCTTTTAAAGTGCCTTAGGCTTTAGTAAATGCATACATTTAGGTATAATACAAATAGCTGACTTCTATATTGTTAGACAAGTATATTGGACACTACTTAAAATTGAAAATATTTATAAAAAACCAGCAGAAGTTATTGAACTGACAAACAGGGAATGGGTCAGCTTTCTGTTTTCAGTGTGCCTCCGAATAGGGAAATCTGCATAGAAAATTTGCACACAGAATAGGACAGCAGGGAAGAGTTAAAAGTCAGTTCTATATTTAGAAGTCTGGCAGGGCTACCATTTGACATTTTGACATCTGAAACTTTTTGAAAGACAAGATGGCAGCACAGGAAAAGAGGGAGAAGCTGTGCTTATTTTTTGTTAGCAAAAGCAAGTTTTTATGCACTCATCTGAATATACCACAATACAATTGTATATGTGAGCTTGGCCATATATACAGCACTAATGCTTAAAAGCGGAGGCAATGACATTTATTTGACTTCATGTGCCCTCATGTTTCACTTGTACATTTGCTAAAAGGATTGGGGTTTGGGTATTCATATCCTTTACCTCCTCAAAAGTACTATTTACCTCCTCTAACTTTGTTTATGCCTAGTTGCTACAAATAGGGGTTGATAGTGTTGACAGAAGTGAAACCTGTTTCAGGTGTCCTACTGTCAAAATGGGGGAAGGAGGCTAGCTCCTCTACAAATTAAGGCTAGGTAAAATGTATGTTGCTCTCTCCTTTTCTCAAATTTGTTTTAGCCTGTCTAAATTGTCTGTGAAATAGCAATGAGATGCTTAATTGGCTATTCAGTAATACTGTTTTAAACATTGTTAGCATTAATAAAATAAATAAAAATATATGTTATGTTACTGTCCATCCTGTTTGGTGAAATTATGACAAGATAAATAGTTTAGATTGTTGTTCCCTTATTTGACCTTTAAGGGAACTAGATGTGGGTAGTTTTTGTTCTACAATTCTTAGGTGATAATACCATTATTGTATGTTATTCCATGCTACATAGTTTTGTAAGGGCATTGCTAGTTTTTTATTATCTAGTCTGTGTAAAAAAACTGACAGTCCTTATTAGAGCTGATGTTGCATAGTTTGGATCATGAAAAGTAGAACGCAGGAAAGATGCCCATGTGATCCTTAGCCAAAAAAAATTGTTTTGAAGGAAATTTTGTTTTATATATAAGAAACTCCTGTAAATTAGCAGTTTTAGATTTTTCCTGCTGCTCCTATAACATGAGAGCATGATCCTAAGCGTACAATGTAGGTGCTTTTATTAAGAAGAATCATTTTAGAAGTGTCTGCAGTCCTGTACAAGTAGATTAAAATCTATAAGTAAAAGTGTAGAACATTTCCTTTTTTTTAGGGTTTTCAGATTAGTACACAGGAATACACCATGTAAGGATTTAGAGTATGTCTGTGTTGTTTTTCTCTTTTTCCTCTGAATGTAGTGAATTAATACAGACTTTCTTGGCTGCTTGGGATTGGGTGATGTATTACTCTTGTCAGTTCACCAAAGAATTCCTTTTATACTTGACAATAGGTCCAGGCTGTTGTTTTTTTACTCTCACATACATAGATGGAAGTGGTTCTTGGGTTCCTTGCTAATATATGGGGCGTCCCAAGACTAGGAAGTATTCTGACACTATCCTCTCTGTTGATAGACTGTTTCGGTGCCTTGTCTAAAGACTTTTTGTTCTGTCCACCAATAGATATTTGATGCCTTACAACCATTGCCAGAGGGGCCTGACATCAGATTCAGCTTGGGGAGTCAGCGTCAGCACCAGTCCAGCTTGAAGCCAAAGTGAAGATAACCAGCACAGGCATTGCTGGCAACTAGGACCTCAGTGAAGGCGGAAGCCCTGAAATGAATTGTGTACCCTTGCCACTGTCTTGGGCGAAAGACGGGGTCACAAATCAGAAAGGAGAAATCGTGGATCATGCCCCGCTGAGAGTCAGAGACCAACCAGAATGGCGAGGAGGCTTTGTTTGAGGTGACCCCTTGCTTCAGAGATCCTAGCACCAGGCCTCTGAATCCTGGTCCCAAAGTGAATACAAGTTTGCTCCTTTGTTTGTTGGTCAAGAGGTGCCTGAGCACACTGGATGCAATGTTTGGCCCCAACAAATGAGTAGTGCGCCAGCAGAGCAATAAGGGAGTTAGGGAAGGACTTGAGATTAGGGTACAGGTGCTGTGTCTCTGGTGCCTGTTAGATTAAAGTGAAGAAAACGGGTGCACTGCCTGAGACACTGGACAGGATCGGAAAGAGCATTTGCCTGGTGGGTGACTGCCCTATCCTGAAAGAAGAGAATTTTTTCCTTGAAACTGGGCTGTGATTCTTGAGTTGCGAGTTGTGCAGCTCCACTGTGGAAACAACAAGAGCCTGCCTGTAAGGCTCAAATTGACACAGGGAGAAGACTCCCCTCTGGCTTGGTTGTACAGCGGCTTCAATTTCCCCAAGGACTTCTTCTTTTTCTTGTTAATAATGTACCCCTTTAGTCGTCCCATTTTTGAGGAGGTGCAGCCCTTTGCAGCTCTTCGTCCTAATTTCTATGGCACTGTGTGGTCCTCCTGGTCCCAAATAATTGATGTTCTAGCCCTCATAAAGGGAACAATGGAAAATGTTACTAAATGTGTTTACTAGATGATTTTAAGATTTGCTTTTGCTTAGGACTAAAAAAATGATAATTCTATTTGTAATAGTGGTCATTACTTTCTCCTTTCTCCTGCTATCTGTATGTTAATGATGACCCGATGCTCCGTTCCCTTTGTATTCCTGCTTATACTTTATATATACCCGCTTAATCAAATGTTTAGAATGGAAAATTCCCACCTAGCAATGAATTAGGATATTGATAAATTTATGAAAATTAATGTGCAAATATTTTCTCTGTTCCTACTGGATCATAGGAATGTCTTTAGCTCAGGCTAAAAGGACCATCTGTTAAATATTGCAGGGATTTGTTAGCATGAGCTGAAAGCCATTTTGTATTTCTGGCAGCCATCTTGTTTGCCATGTGCTGCCACATGCTCGCCATGTGCTCTGTCCTCCCTCAGCGTTGACTGCTCTTGTAATCTGCCTACAAACGAACTATATTTAGCATCTTCCACCTTCGCACATGCTCAGAAGGGCCTAGCTAGTAGAATGCACCTGCTCTTCTTGTAGAACTGTCAGGCTATTTTTGCTGCTGTATGGGGCTATTTTTGCTGCTGTATGGAGAAGTAACTCTCCTCCCACTTCGTTGAGCAAGCAGATCTTGCATGCCCATATTAGTCATTTCGCATGCTTACATGAGCCAGGACTGCCCCTTGGTCTTATGCTGACTATGTAACCCTAAGCAAATATAAGACCCCTGTTTTCTGTACTCCTGAGACTGCCTTATTCAGTTGCTAAGGCTTCTGTGTGATGTAGTTTCCCTCATCCGAGGTGAATAAATGCATTCTTTTCATATTTCAGCTTCTGGGCCAATTTCTTCTTTGTTGGTTTAAAAGGACCAGGTATCAGTGGGTCCCCTGAGAAGGTTTCTATTTTCTACATGTCGACATGACAGTACTAGACTGCCCACTGATACTACAGTGGCAGATCTGAGTCACATTTACAGGCTGATTATGTGGGTGGCACAATCAGTGCTGTAGCCCACTGGCAGCATTTGATTTACAGGCCCTGGGCACACACAGTGCACTGTACAAGGTACTAACTAGTAAATCTAATCCGCCAATCATGGAAATACCCCTCTTTTTGATGATACCTTGGTGACATAGCTACTGCGGAGTGATCTGACACTATTGCTGGAATATGGGACACCTCAACTACCTCCTCACATAGCTCCTGATCTAGTAAAAAGTAGTCTATATGGGAGTGGTGCCTATATTTCTTACTATAGAAGGTGAACTCCCTAATATCCCTCTTCTTAATACGCCAAATATCGATCAGATTAAGTTATTTCATCATGCTTTTTAGTCTGGAGAACGTTTTATGTGGGTTGGTATATTTAGCTTTTGACGTCCTGTCCAATCCTTTATTCATGACTAAGTTAAAATCTCCTCCTAATATAATAGGGGCTGTTGTCTCCAATAAACAGGATTCCAATTTTTCCAGAGCATCTTAGTTATCATTATCCGCCCTGTAATATACTGCACACACCAAAGGCCTACCTTGAACTAGAAGAGTTGCCACTAACCCATGCCCTAGAAATCAGATTAAAACGTCACTAATCTTATTCCATTATTGCTCTTAAACACTATGGCAACTCCCCTAGTGCTATCTGTCTGGTCTGAGCATACAACCTCCTGTATCCATATGAGTTTTTCAAAACATTGCTTACACTCAATTCTTTCCAGATGGGTCTCTTGTAGCAACATAAGTTGGGCCTCGCTGTCTTTTAAAGTTTCAATAACCCGCAGCACTTTCCTTCTAGATCTCAACCAGTTTACATACCAACTTAACAAATGAACTACTTTTGTGTTATCCATACTCTAATTCTATAGGATCAGTTTGTCTTTTATAGATCTTAAGTCCATCCCTTCGTCTTGCTAGACCCAGCTGATTCCCAAAACCTTAGAAAGCTAGCTTAATGAGGACAATTTTTTTTCTCCCACTGCACCCCACGCCCAGTGCCCCTCTTCCCCCCTCCCCCCAGGAAACCCCCTTTCTACATCTTGGGCAATACAGTCCGCCCTTCGTGAACCCACGTTCCATTAAGAGAAAGAAAGACAGAAAGACACAAAAAAGTAAGATTACATAAAAAAGAAAACAGCCTATTTATGCCACACAAACATCTATTCTGAACCTCTTATAGAGCTCGTGTAGACAACAGCTCATCCATCCATTTGTAATATGAAAGTATCCACTTCCTCTGGGTCACTAATATTGTACATTTTGTTCTGTCACATTATTTTTAACATAGCTGGAAATTTTAGTTGGACCTGAGCTCCCTTGCTTCGTAACTCGTGCAGTCTGCCACCTGGTTCCCACTGCCTCTGGGCCGTCCTCTTCTCTAGGTCTGATCTTACTTAATACGAGAAACCTTCATGTTTTAAGGAGTCCTCATTTAAAGCCTGTCCTAACACTATCTCTTTCACAGCAAATGTCAGAAAATGTATCAGAATCTTCCTGGGAGTTTTTCTATCCGGGTTCAACTTAAAGGGGTCTCTGTGAGCTCTCTGGTTCTCCTTCTCCCAGTCAATGTCTGATCTGTCCGTCACGATTTCTCTCAAGAGACCACATATGAAAGCCTTGACATCTCCATTCTCAGCCCCTTCTGGGATATTAAGAAACCTCAGGTTATTTCGACGAGATTGCGTTCCCAATCTTTCTAGATTGTCTTGCAACATTCTATTTGGCTTCTTTAATGTCTCGATATCCTTAGAGTTTTCAAACACTGCCACTGATAATGTTTTAACTTCCCCTTCCAAAGTACTGGTAGGTTGCGCAATAATGTCAAGCTTTGCCTCTAGTACTTCACACTTGTCTCGGAACCCCTTCTGGTTGGTCTCAGGTATTTCAAATTTCTCAAAGATGTCTTGCCTCAAGTTCAAGAACATCTTTTCCATAGAATTTTCAACCTCTGACACCACCTGAACTCTTATCGCTGTTATCACTATGCTTAGAGCTCTCCAGCCCTCCAATTTTACTACTACTTTGAGGAGGTTCTAAATTTACAGTTGGGGTAAGACTAGAGCCAGGGCTAAGGCTAAGGCTAGAACTAAGATCAGGGCTGGGACTAGGACTGGAGCTAACTGGCACAATCAGATTTTCAGCCTGCTTCTCTTCTTCATTGAAAGGTGACCCCGCTAATAGAGTAAATCTATTTTCCAAGGGAAGAGAAACTATTTGCAACTGCTTCATGGACTTTTTCCCCTTCATCTGTGAATTTTCAACCTGTTCCATTATTTTGAAATACGATCTGAGGGAAGGGGAAGGTTTCACAGGGACCTGCGCTTCCTTCGGACCACAGCGCCGGAGTTTTCCTCAAACAGCAGCATTGAAGGTGTACTTTAGATGGGGAGATACTTTTAGACGAGAATGTAGTTTGTGATTTAAGGGAAAAATCTGAGAACTACTTCCACGCCAACAAGGGCTCGGCAGAAGGACAAATAGCATGGGAGGCTTTTAAAGTATACTTGAGGGGGGCCCTAAAATCTATAATGGTAGGAAAAAGAAGAGAGGCGAAGCAGGAAAAGGAGTACAGAGTTAAAGAGATTAAAGAAAAAGAAGGAGAACTACACAGGCGTCCATGGAGAATTCAGATAGAGTGCAAGCTTTAAGTAAAGAGCTGGAGAGGTTACAAGTGGCATTCCAGGTGCAGTTGGACAAAAATGTACTCGATAGGTGGAAAGTGAGTAAACTTCAGCACTTTGCCTAAGGAGAAAAATGTGGTTCACTATTAGCCTGGAAGGCAAAGGTAGATAGGGCTAGGAAAACAATCCGAGAGTTAATTAGTAGAGAATCCGGGGAGGTATTGAATGTCAACACTGATATATGTAGAGAGGTCTGTAGCTTCATGTGAGATTTATATGGAGATGGTTTTCAACCAAGCCGGGAAGATATTAAGCAGTGGCTAGGATTGACAACACTTCCACAGTTAACCATGGAGCAAAAGAAAGCTTTAGAAGGGGAAATTAAGGAGGAGGAGATAAGAGCTCAGTGTAAGAAAATGGTAAAGGGAAAGGCCGCTGGATAGATGGTCTTCCAGTTGAGTTTTTTTTCTATATTATGGACATAATATTCCCAGTTTTAAAAGTCTTATTCAATGAGATATATATAAGTGGGAAGAAGGTCCCCAACTCCTGGTCAGAGGCTACAGTTACTTCGATTTAAAACCAAATAAGGATCCACAGAAAGTAGATTTGTATAGACCGATTTCCTTATTAAATATGGACTACAAGATCTTTTCCGGAATTAAAGCATCTTGTGTAGCCAAGGTAATAAATGAGGTTATCCATCCCAATCAAAGGGCATTAATACCAGGGAGGCAGCTGAATGAATTAACATTCCAGCTGTTGGGAGCCGTAGATATTGCATAGCCGTAGATATTGCAGAGGCTCGGAACTTACCTTTGACCATAGTGGCTGTGGATGCAGCCAAAGCTTTTGCCGAGGTACACTGGTAAGGGCGGTGCAAAACGTGTATTGTGGTCCTAAGGCTAGGGTACTGATAAACAGGGGACTGTCAGACTGGTTCGATATTTTTAGACAGACATGGCAGGGTTGCCCTCTGTCCCCACTTCTTTTCAATGTATATATTGAGCCACTAGCCAATTTGATAAGGGCAGATACCACTATTCTCCCTTTTAAATCATATGATCTGGAAGTTAAATTAGCACTATACGCAGATGATAAGATGTTATTTAAGAGTAACCTGCAAGATGCAATTCCCAATTTGATGAGGAAAGCAAAGATGTTTGGCCATATTTCTGGGTATAAAGTGAACACAGGAAAACCTGAGACTATGGAATGAATCAGGGTTTGGCAAGTCACGGGTTGAAACACAAATACATTATTTGGGGGTGTTAATAACTGAGAGAATGGAAGATATTACAAAAACAAACTAGAGGAAAGTTAGTCAGGAAAAAGTTAGGTTACTGTCAAAATGGGCAAACCTACCTTTAAATATTTATGGAAGGATAAGTCTTATAAAAATGATTATCCTTCCAAAAATGACATTTCTTTTTAACACCATCCTGCTAGTCCTTCAGAAGAAATATATAGCAAAAACCCAGGGGAGAATAGGAAGTTTCATTTGGGCATCGAAAGGCCCTAGGATATCTCGGAAAAAGTTGTGGTGGAGGCTTGAAATCGGATGATTGGCATTACCAGATGTACTTGCCTATTGCTAAGCCTTTCAGTTAAAGAATGTTCACATGCTAGCTAACAGGACTGATAAGTCAACGATATGCTTACTTATCGAGGCAATGCTAGCTGATGAGCCACAAGGTCAAACTATTTTTTTTTAAATACGGAAACCCACATTTTTTTTAAAAGGTGAGGCTCAAGATTTTGAAGTCTGCATTACATACGTGGATGTATGTGCAGAAAACTCTGAGAGTCCCATATTTTTCATCATGGGCACCGATTTGGGACTCCCCTGGTACCAAGGAGTGTTTGAGGGCTCAACTAAGTCAGCCTTTGAAATTGGGGGGTATTTGTTATTGGGCAGATCTCAATGTAGGCTCAAACTTAATGAGTTGGGAAGCACTGCGTAACTGTACTAATGGTTTGTTAACGAGGTTTAAATATTATCAACTGAGTTCCTGGTGGTCAACACATGACTGGGCGGAGGAGGAGGAATCTAAATTTGATCAAGTGATGAGAATCGGTCAGTGGAAAGAGGAAACATCTTTTTGGTACTTCGCCTTTTTGGAGATGAGTGAGAAGATCGAGACTGAAATTTTAAATTTGTGGGGCGAAGAGTTTAATGATGAGGATTTGAAGCAAATGTGGAGTGGCTATTATGGTATATTACTACAAGTAGTAAAACCGGCCCCACTCAAACAAAATCATTTATTCACCACTTATAGAGTTTATTCGTCACCTGCAAAGCTCTCTAAAGTTACTTGTAATACGTATAACTGTCCTAGGTGCATGCTATTAGCAGCAGACGATGTGTATTTGTTTATGGCATGTCCAAAAAAAGTACCATTGTGGAACTTGATATGTGACTTTGTGAGAGAAACTATTGGGATGCAAATTAAAGTAAGCCCTAGTGTAATTTTCTTTGGTCTAATCTCAGATCAAGAAGTACAGATTACAACAGTTGAATCAAAGTTTTTGTTTTATGTAGTCTTGTTGGCAATGCGTGGGATCTGTAGGCTATGGAAACCTGAAAATCCTCCGTCCTTTACTGAGTGGTTTAAGAATATCATTTACATATGTGAGTCGGAAATGGCATGCGATCCAAGAAGTAGTGAGAAAATGTGGGCTCTGTTGGTAAAGTGGAAGGAGAAGGAAACATGCGTCCTATGATTAAGCCAACTACGCTGTTGGCCATGGTATCTCCTATTCTTGGGCAGTCTCACTATGTAAAGAAGATGGAATTGGAAACAGCAGTATACTTGTGGGCCGCTACTCTTTTTTTTCCTCTTCTGATCTCCGGTCTGGTTTCCTCTTGTAAGACTTAGAGAGATCAGAGTATATAACCCAGCAAGAAATTTAGCAGAATGAGGACACAAAAAAATCATGGAAATACCAATCCATAACAACAATTTACAAATGGAGCACTTGCACTTTGGCACTGAACAGCAGTGGCAAAGTGCCCAAAGCATCTAGACCAGTAAAACGGAGTCCAACACACAGCAAAAGCACTGGAGGCAAAGGCTTACATGCAGGGGAGACCCGCGCCAATAGTGCCAGTCTAACAGTACCCTAATGTATTCTAATACCATCTGGATCCCTGGCTTATACTGGTATCAGGTTTATCAAGAACTTCCTCGCAAAAGAGACTGCGCCTGCCCTGATGGTACTAATTTACCAAGGTAGGGTGAGGTTGCTTATTATGACGAAGCTTGCCACATAATGTGGGTGAGGCTTCCTCGTCCATTATCCATTTGTTCCTAGGGTCCAGATAGGAATAGTAAAGTAAATCCATCCTCATTCATTTTTACACTGTGCTTTTTCCTCTCTAGCTCTGTGTTGTTCGGTATGTTGTTACTGGCCCGGAATTATACTTCCAGTGTGTCAGGGAATTGTGTTTCTTTTAATTCCAAAGACTTACTCCCAGCCAGAGGGTCTGTCTTCCACAAACAAAAAAATGGGATTTGTAAGTAGTAAAATGCATGTGTTACATTTTATTACAATAGTTTTCAACAATATTGCTATTTGGAATGTATTCTCGAGAATGGAACGAGCAATGCAATTCACACCAAATTTTTATCCCTTGTAAAAGATTTCAGTGGGGCAGTCTTGCATGCATTTCAGCATTTAGCATTTGCTGTGCGGCATTCATTTATCTCTGTCCAAGTTCTTAGAATTCTCTGCCTGCTGCCATCTTTTTGGCTGACTTCTAAAAATAGCAGAGAATAACGCAGAGATTTAGCAAAAACTGACTGGGTAGGGAACAGAAATAAACGTTCTCATGTGTTCAGCCGATTTGCGAGCAGAAATGGAGTCGTCGGCTGTGCGATAGCCTAGGTGTACGGTACCATCATTTCCTTCGAAAGCAGATACGTTAGACTGATATAAGTATCGCGTCCCTGTGGTGCCGTGTGGCCTACCCACATTATCATAACTCTGACAGAACAGACACAGACAGACATATCATTTACAGCGCTGCTATAAATACCTTCCTTGGTAGATGGCGCATCTCTGCCCGTTCAACCATGCGTTTCCGCTTCGTTACGTGATTGACGGAGGCTGCGTGATGTGGAGAAGGAAGCCTTGAACGTTGCCAGTGGCGGAAGTCGTCAGGGACAGTTTTGCTCGTGTCTCCTTATCCTCCATTTCACTTGCGGACAGTTTTGCTCGTGTCTCCTTATCCTCCATTTCACTTGCTTTGGTTTCTTCAGGCGATCATTTATCTCAAAGACAGCTGGTGACAGGGAGAGAGGGATTTATGGATTCAGAATCTAGGCGAAGAACAAATTAGAACGCAAGAACGCTAAACAATTGTTTTTTTACTTTTTAAAATGGTGTGTGCTATATTTAGTTCTTAAATTAGCACGTAAAATCCGTGAAAAGAGAGTGTGAAAGCCATTTCCCAGAATAATGCGGAAAAACGTGACAGAAAACGCTTATTTACATACATATTTACAACAAAATGCCGGAGCGCGTGCTGCGTCAAATTTGGCAGCGCCTGCATTCTGACATTTCTAAAACACAAGTGCCATATTTATTTACTACAATTTGACGCACCCCTGTGATTTCCCTAGCGCTGGGGCTAAAATTTGCTTCCTAGCGCCAACGCAGACTTCCTTGCATCATAGTGCAAGGGTGCCTACCTTGCAGGGAATGATTGTTTATGTGCAGGAAGGTGTTGAATACAATCCATAATAGCTATTTGTTACTTCTATGTGTGCTGCACATATAGAAGTAGCAAATCTTCATCCTTTAATGATTGTTTAATGGCAGGAAGGGACACATAAATAATCATTATTGGCGTTTTGCTCTTCTATGTGTGTTGCAGGATGCAGCACACACGGAAAAAGCAAAAACAAGGAGAAATAAAACCATTTCTCCTCGTTTCGCCACTCTAACGCCTGTTGTTGCATGGAATCAGTTTTTGGTGCAGCCCCAGATTTACAGATCCTTGTAAGTCAAAAAGCAATGGGAGTTGCGAGGAACGCACACAGCAACACCCATTGCAGATACATGCATGAAAGGGTACCATATTTACAAAGCAGCGTTAAGCCACAAAAAGTATCTTAAGGCCACTTGTAAACGCTGGCGATGCAGAGAGTTTTGGACCACGATTGACCCACGCCGAAATCAGTGGCCCCTGGGAAATTTACTACCCGAGCTTGTTGTGAACAATAGCACACACAGAACGGACGCACAGAAGAAATAGTTGGTGTTCTGTGGGCTGCCGGTGGCCTGCCGCTTTGGAACTGCGTTCCTGGAGTTCTTTTGTCGCCCTGTCCTGAAGAGGCCAGACTTGTTGGAAGGCCGAAACGCGACCGCGTCAACACTTTCCATATGGAGGAGTCTATGTTTTGAATTAATTTGGGGAAATTGATGCCTTTGGACACACTTGAAGATTAAGGTTCTGTGATGTTCTTGCATGGAACCGGTTGTGTCTGACTACCTCCCAGTGTACCCCCTAGATTGAGTAGGAGGGCACACATCGTTTGCTGTAATATTGAACCTTAGGGTGAAGAAAAGATAAGTACTTTTCATGATATATATTCTTTCTTTGTATAAAGTGTTTATGTCATTCAATGTGTGTATTTGTTGTATATAGGTATGTACATAGGTATGTATGCTTTAATGTACAGTGCATAAAATTGCCTTGAAAAGATTTTTTCTGCTTTGTAATATATAAAAAAAAGAAATGAGATAAGAACATCTCAGTTTGATTACAATAAATAAAATGTGTAATCCTATCCCCTTGTGTTTGTGATGACATTCATAATATGTGATTTATTGAACAGTGGACTTTTGCCACAAAACCAATAGGAGAATTTATTGTCACCTATTTGAAAATCAGTTGTATATATTTGTTCCTCCTTTCTCCATCTTTCCCTCTTTTTTTGCCACTTTGTAAATATAGAGCAGGGCATTGTCCCACAGTAACATTCAATGAATCAATCATGGGTTTTTAAAGCGCAGCTACGCACCCGTAGGGTCTCAAGGCGCTGGGAGGGGGGGGGGGGGTAGGAGGGTACGCAGCTCTTGGATGTACACGGTGCTTTGTCGAAAAGCCAGGCCTTCTGTTCCTTCAAGAAGTTGGGGAATGATGGTGTCTGATGGAGGTAGAGAGGGAGGGAGTTCCATGCCTTGGCAGCAAGGAAGGAGAAAGAGCTTCCTCTTCTTCTCGTCTTCTTGATGCGTGTTACCGTTGCAAGGGAGAGCTGGGCTGAGCGGAGGGATCTTTTGGGTGCGTGGAACGAGAGGCGGTGATTCATGGAAGCGGGTCTGAGGTTATGGAGGGCTTTGTGGGCGTGGGTAAGTAGCTTGAAGGGTGACTCTCTTCTTGATGAGAAGCCAGTGTTGTGTCCATAGGTATTGGCTGGTGTGGCAGTGGCATGGTAGGTCAAGGACTATTCTGGCAGCAGAGTTCTGGATGTTCTGGCGTTTGCTAGTTTGGTTTTTGTTGATCCCTGCATAGAGTGCGTTGCCGTGGTCCGGTCTGCTGCTGTTGAGGGCATGGGTGACAGTTTTCCTGTGTTGGCAGGGAATCTGATTTGAAGGTCTTTCGGAGTAGGCGGAAGTGACGTAATGCCCTTGTAAATATGCCCCTCAGTGCGAGAGGTTGCATAGATGACAGAGGTTACAAGATTTGATCTATTGCAGAGGGACACTAAGGAGGGCACGTTTGAGAGAGTCCATCGGAGAAGGTGACTAACCAGATACATAACACACTATGGGTTCAGATTACCAGCAAAAGTGAGTTGGAGCACTTATAGTCAACACCTCACAGCAATCGTAGGATCTGGCAGTTATAGGTATCGGTGAGAATAAATAATTCAAGAACCTGTCTGATTTACAGAAAGGAGAGGTATGAGGAGGACAGCATAGGTATGGAGAGGAATGGAATGGAGAGAAGAGGGGAAGACAGGAGAGGAAAGACAAGGAAGGACAAGAAGGGGATCTAGTGGAGGAAAGGTGAGGGGACGGAGGGAAGGGTCCAGTGATTAAGAAACGAATCTCATCATGGCTTTACAAACTGCTTCTGAAGGATTGCATGAGGCCTCTCTTGAACAAGGAGCTGCAGGGGGCTTTCTGCCTTATGACGAGGGAGCGCTCCAAACGTTAGAGGAGTTAAGAGTGTTTCTTGAGTAGGAACTATTCAATGTGGATGACTTTCTGACTCCTAATGATGTGTCAATTGTCAGCAGTGCTTGACTTCTGAGTCCTGTTTACCGCTCAGTCCTGGGTTGTCTGAGATACTCATTTAGGTTGGTTTTGCTGATTAACAGATTAACAGTTGTGACAAGATGCAAAGTGTTGCATGAGTGGAATTTAAGCTGCTTGATTCCAGGGGTGTTACTATGTGTTGCCTATGTGTTTAAAATTTATTTATTTGAAATAAATCCCTTTCCCATCTGTTTATATAAATCTCTCACTGTCTCCCGGTTGTTTTTTGTCGGCAAACCCTTGCATAACTTGTACGTTTGAGTTGCTGAGGTGCCATTTGCACCCCTGGTTATGTATTTGTGAATTATGAATGTTTTCTCATCAACTGTAAATCTATTCACATTGCCATGCTATTTGCTGATAATGATGTATAAAAAATAGAATACAAAAATAACAGATTCACCTCCACTCCATTACCTCCGAGTACTGTAATTTAATGCAAAATGCAGGGATTTATTCTACATCATAATATCCTTGAAACACTTGCGTTCAGCATTATCGAGGACAATTCTTTTTATAAACATTATGAATAAATATCCTAGGGAAAAAAGTAAATCAGCAATGTACCAATCATGTAATACATAGCTGTTAGTAATTAATAGAGGAATTTGATAAATGTAGCATGCACAGACTCATTGCTTAATCAGTTCTGAGGGTCTTGTATTTCACATCCTTTGTTCTATTAGTATTGGTATCATACTGTGTAATATGTCAAAATGTCCTATATTATTCCACCTATGCTCAATGTGTCCGTCTCAAATCCTTCTCTTATTCTTAAACCATCCTTAAATACACTTCTCATCTCCCAAATGTCACATAATTCCCTCTTCTTAACTTTAAACCATGAATAACAATTATTCAATTATTGTACAACTCTCTGTCCATCCAAAGCGGCTAGAGTGCCCCAGGCTGCAGGAGTAGTTTGTTGTGGCAGCCATGAGCTCCTCGCATTGGCAAGCAGAAGATTTAACAAAACACAATAAAGGAGGTGGAGAGTGAGTGGTCAAGGAGAACCCTGAAATTTCACAAGACTTACAGAACTGGCCTTTTACCAATGACAGCCAAGCCCACTGCCTGTCAATGCGCAGCCCTGGGACATGCGCCCAATCAACTGTGCGGCGGACCGTCGGCTCAATGTTGTGGAAGGCAGAGATTGGAAACTGGAGGCTCATTTGGGACCCAGGCTGCCTGCACACTCAACAGCCCATCCTGTTTCAAGAGCCAATAAATGACTGCATTAATTTACATGTGATTAAAAACTACCCGGCCTTTGGTTTGTTGACTGGCCTGCAGGCTCGTACGAAGAGACACCAGGTCCCAGATGAGCCTTCCGTCTCGCACAGTCCAGGCATTCATTAATCCAAAGCATGAACATGTGCCAGGGGATGGCAAAGGATTCCACAGCTTACTGTTCAGACTTGTGCTCAATTCCCTATCATGGCCGCCAGGCAGTGAGAGTCTAGGCAGGAGCAGGGCTCGCATGCCTTCACTGCAGGGAGAGAGATCCCCACACATAAGTCACAGTAGAGATAAACGCACAGGAAGTCTTAGACCAGAGTTCTGTAAGCTGAAAGAGATTGTAAGGAGATTTTTAAAGGAGTATCATTTTAACATGTATAATATCCCTCGAATAACCTTAATGATAAAAAGCTCATTGATAGGAATTTTGCAGTTTAAAAGGCACATTCCCATTGAAAACTCTCAACCCCTGAGGTCCTTTATCATTTGTCTGTTAATTTGAGCATAAAGTCAAATCATAAAGCAAGACTTGTGGTATGCCATCTAGTCTGGTGTGGCAGCACAAATGTCTACAAAACCTATTGATACCAAGTCTTTAAAACATAGATTGAGTTGTCTTTGAATCTGCTCCCTGGAGTATTTTTTTCTTTTCACTACATGCTGTTTGCTGGTGCACCATTTCGCCTGTCATGGGACACTTACATATTAATGGATGAGAGACTATTTGAAATCTGGAAACTACACTCAATCATGACTCAATAAATACTTTATCTCATAGCTGCATTTTATACGTGCAAAAATAATTTCTTGTTTAGCTTTTCTCTGCAGCAAGCTTCTTTTTAAAAATATTATAGTTAAGACTCAAAATGCAAACTAAATCTAATGTCTTTGGCAAAGCCTGTTATAAATACTTACAAACAAAGTGTTAAAATAATGGCACAATCCAGAGTAGAGTCATCTTACACATGACTTTGACTACCAATGATATAATATTCAACAATCACATTTGGTGCTGATTAATGTAAGGTCTTTCACATATCTAGAGAATATGAACACTAAAGTGTGTCTAACACCAACCACAATGTTACTGGGAGTCATAAACAATGGGAAACACTCCAACTGTAATGTGCTGTAAAATGTGTTATGTCATCTTATCACTGTGAATTTCTTGCATCACTGGATTTCACTATGCTCTAGCTTGTCGACCACATTACATTTACTGTGGCTTTTCATCAGCCAGAAAGTGGCAGACCAAGACAGGACAAGGACTTAGAAGAAGCGTCCCAGCCAAGAAGGATGGAGACCCAGGGAATGCAAGTGGACCCAAGACTGGCAAAAAGACTGGAAGAAGGGGACAGGGAGGGAAACAAATATTCGGAAATGTAACGCACCAGAGAGGTGGAGCTGGGGAAACACAAAATATGCTATTGAGTCATTAGACGAAGTCGGGGGAGGATTCATAAAAATAATTAGTTAGGAGGCTATGGGCAGAGGACCCTGAAGGTGAAGCAATGCCATGAGGATATTTACCCACAGACGATAGCCCTTTCATCACAAGCAATAGTGACTTGATAAATTAACTAGTGTCAACATATACCCAAAATGCGCAGAGGAATTGGAATGGAACCCTAAAAAAAGTATTTCTTCAAAACTGAAGTATCTAGAGAGAAAAACCTGCCAAGAACAATGTTGTTACATTATGTTCTCTGGTTTTATGTAGTGCAAGTCCACCTAGTACTTGACCAGTAGCGATTTTTCCTTGCCAACATATCTGCAGTTGTGTGCATTGATGTCTTTAGAACCTACCATGCCCAATATTAGGAGAGTGGTGTTGAGTTGCATATTGCGTTTTAACTGCAGTTGAATTCAAAGAGGGGTGTTCGTTCTGACCTGCTAGTCCAAAACCCATGAGGATGAGGTAGTTTTAATATGGTTCTATGCGTGGTATGACAGTGGGGGTGCAAGTAATTTAATCCTCACTGTGACAATGAGGTGATTTTATGATTGTACTATGGGGAGTATCACATTGGGTGTTTAAGTAATTTTATCCTCACCATGAGGATGAGGTGGTTTTAGGATTGTACTGTGTTTGGTATCTCAGTGTTTGTGTAAGTAATTTTATGGCATGACACGGCAGGCTAACATTATGCAAATCTCCTTTAGTGCCAGCTCACAGCAGCAACAATTGAAGGAATCTAGAACTTCAATAACATTCCAATAACTTATAAAGTCCTCCAACACACAGCATTCTCCCTTCTTTGTTGCTGCTGCTCACAGATAAGTACAGCCTTACTAATTACTCTGTTTTTTATACAGCTCGCTTTTTATTTTTCCCTGTTCAACCCGACCCCACCCTACCCCACCCCCACAAACAACCCCTACAATTTTCCTGTTAATTTTCATGCTTAACGCATAATTTTATTAACAACTCCTGAAAGTTTACAAATGTAGGGGAAGGTGGATATTCCTTTCTTTTTTAATATACATAACAGCCTTCAGTCAGAAGCCCTATCGCATCTGCACTTGAGCCTACAC